>NW_028229908.1:0-47462 GCF_053477565.2 Lygodium microphyllum | reverse complement strand
ATAAAGCAAAGAACCTCATCGAATGTATAGCATTGAAATTCTTCAAAGCTCTTTTCTTCCTCCACGAACATATTCATCTATGGGAATTGAAAGTTAATGTATAAGTATCTGTATAAGAGACATTCTCAAAGAAAGTTATTAGATATGAGCTTAAAAGCATTACCTGCAATTATAAATTTGTTTGCTTGTATTGTTGTCCTTCAAAGGAGCTACTTTCTTCAAGAGGCTACATTAACAAAATAAGATAATGTGTATACATCAAATGTCTCCAAAATATATGGAATCAAGTACAAAAATGATAAACATATAAGATTATAAGATACCTTTTCCAAACCTTGTTCATTCGAAATATCATCCATGCTAGGAATGTATACATCAAGTTGATTAGAATCAATAGTAGCAACATATGGTTCACTCTGCCATCAATAGACACCCCTAAATGAGTATGGGAGAAAAAGAACCAATCCTATACTTATGATATCAAACTTATAAATCATATCATCTTACCATTGATGATGTTATGTCATTTGATACATTTTGAAGCTTATCTATATCATTCACTCCAAGAGATACGGATAATTCTCTCTATATGTCATAAGATTAATAGTTCAATAACTAAGAATCTACACCTCAAATATTAGGAAATCCAATCAAAAAAAGTAACAATCAACTTACCTTCTTTAAAAGATATTTTTCTTCAAATACTTTCTTTCATCTTGCTTTGTACCCTTCCACCAGTCATATATGTCATTCTCTCTCCATATGTACTCACATCCAGTAAAATTCAATGGTAAAATCTCACGGTGATTCTTTGATATGATTTTCATGATATACTCTTTATCCGCATTTCTATAACGTAAATCATCTAGGTTTAAGGATTCAAACCACCTATGTACTCGATGATAATTTTCGAGCATGACAGTGTGTTGAATTTTAAAGTATTCAGCCAAGAGCTTTTTTCCATAAAGTCTACCATCTTCTCTAAATTTCAATATGGGTGGCCGATAGATATCATCATATGATGGTATGCGTATCACTCCTATTGATACTCAAGTGATCAAATATCATTAGTTAGTATAATCATTTTAAAAAATGACTCGTTATCAACATAAGAAAGATGGTAATACCTGATTCTTGGCTTGAAGAAGTGTTAAGGCAAGCAATCTCAATGTCTTCCTTTCTTGCATTGTCTCTTGTGTCATCTTTAGTAACTTGTTTACCTATATATACATAGAGTTAACCAAAGCTCACGATAATACAAGGTTATGAAAATTTTCAATAACACAAAAGAAAAATTAGATATTTTGTATCAATTTGGGTCACCAAATTTGTACAAGTTTTTGATCCTTAAAGTTGGTACCTGCATCTTGACTTGAAGAAACATTATCGCAAGTAACCTCCTGATCTCCCTTTCTTACATTACCTCTTTTCCCACCTTTTGTTGTTCTTTTATCTATGTTTATATATATATACACAATTACTCAAAGTTTAAAAATATGAATAACTATGAATATTTTAAATTAGGCAAAGAGACTAATTAAAGCTACACTACAAGATATAGGCCTTATACCAACGTTTAAAGCGACAAAAATACAAACAACAAAATTTACCCCCGTCGTCGCAAAAAGTGTCGTTATTAACGATGCCATAGAAACATCGGTATTGGCATCAAATGCGATGCTGATAGCGACGCCAATAGTGATGTTTTGCGATGCGCATAGCGACGCCAATAGCGACGCGAGCAGTAAAAGTTGCGACGCTAATAGCGACGGTAACAGGGATAAATTTTTTTTTGTGGCAGGGCAGCAAGCTGCCTTGCCACATATAGCACTGTGTACTTTATGAGAGCCATACAAAATAATTTCTGCACTACTGTGTACAAAGCGCTTGCAAACAAAAAGAATGTATACTGAAATCATAAAATTGATACATGAAATAAATACATGATCGCATAAAAAGCGATTGTTACAGTCATGACAGGATATCACTAATACATAGTACATGTCTACATAGATCAGCTGACTAAAAAATAAAGGTGTGTGAGCTCCAGGGATCCAAGGGCGAGCTACGCATCCTCGTCCCCGTGCCTCTCTGTATATCGAGTCTCAAGGCCGGTCGGATCGCGATTTGTAATGGAGTGCTACAAAGAAAACAAAATGCTAACTGTTAGAAACATGATTGTCAGTACAAAGAATATTTCAAAAAAACAAACAAGCAAAACAAAAGAAAAACTTACAAAGTCCTCCAAATATGTCCTGTGGCCACTACTCCCAAGATGATGGACCACTCCGGCCTCGAGTCGTGCCCTCGCCACCTCGCGCAGCTGACTCCAACGTCCTAGAGAATCTGTAGCCTCCTCCCTCAGTCAGTGCTAGTCATCTGCATCTAACCACTCGGTCTTTGCAGCCCCAGTCTTGATTGCCTTGCGTGCGTCGGATCGTCTATGTGACATGTATGCATGCACGCATGCAATCCATCATCCAGCCCGTAGAGAATCTATCTACTGCAGCCGGCATCGGAAACTCCTCATGCAAGGATGCTACTATGTAGTCCTTGCTCCCCTCCGATATGTTCTTCCAATGATCCAAGACGTTGTGCCAAAAAACTTGTTGGCACAACTCTCTCATGCGAGCCATCACCCTCCTTCCCTCATCATTCATGATGATGGCTCCTGACCTACTATCAACCAGATATCCATAACCCCTAGGAGTCTGCCTAAGATGGGTTCTCTCCCATTTGCGTCCACGCTCTTGGGCATATCTAGGAGACCCCTCTGCATCCGGTGTACCGACCGGGGTAATCTCTCTCAGAGTGGCACCCAAAGGGGTGCCACCTGCTGACGGCTGCGCAAAAGCCAGAGTAACTGGAGTAGACATCCCCACAAGTGTGACAAATCCGTGTCTCCACAGCAGCATCCCCTTGATCACGATGCACTCCCTCCCTCTGGCCCAAGTCATGAGCGTCGAGATCGTCTACTCGAAGCCAAAGCATCCGATCGTGCTGAAGAAAATCTAGTAGAGCGCCCTGACGAAGGACGAGACAGCTCTTGGTCTGCCATCTCTCTAAATTTGGCGAGCTGGTCTGGAGACATACGTGCGAAGATTGGCCTTGCGAGTGGTGGATTGGCTCCTCTGGCATTGACAGTATAGATTGGCCTTGCGAGTGGTGGATTGGCTCCTCTGGCATTGACAGTATAGATTGGCCTTGCGAGTGGTGGATTGGCTCCTGCACTCCATCCATTGTACGCCCACGAACTCTTCTAATTGGCCGCAAAGGGTGCACTCCCCCTTGGGATGACACATCACCTCCTTGGATAGAAAATTTGCCAGCAAGACCCAATCTTATTATATATGGTATTCAGTTAGCTTACGAGTACAATGCATGATTGATATTAACTTCAAATTACCGTTTATTGAAAATCCGCAATTGCTTGATCAATGATCTCAGATTGAAACTCGCCAAATCATTGTACGTGTTCTATAGACAATCGTCGTTTTCGTCTAATTGCCAACTTGCATTGAGAGCAAGGATATAGGACACGGTGATTAAGATACGCCTCACAATCTTGAACAACAATACCTTCTTCGTTTTCCATCTTGTCTACGTTACAACAAACAATTTAATGACTTGTAATACAATTTGGAAAAACGAGGCTCAAATGGATAGCTTTATGGAGATGTATGTCAAGTTGCAAGTTGACCATAAGCTCTTGCTTGAGAGGTTTTAGCCTCTGCAAGAGGTTGAGAAGCAAATTTTGAAAAACATTGAGGTTGATATTAATGCATCCATGGTGTTGAAATCTAAACTTCAAGATATAAGAAATGCTTTACTGATTGATGTAAAAAATGCATGGGACATAGTAGTTGAGAGATTTATTGATGTTATATCTCGGCCATATACCATGCTCAAGGATTTGTTTGTCCCGATAGATAATTATTCATTATTGTAGAAAAAAAGGCATTGGTTCATAAGGTTCATGAGTTGAAGACTAAATGTTTGGACTTGACTAAAAGATTGGATAATGCCTTAGATGCGAAAAGGAAAAGTGATGAATATGTTATTTCATCATTGCAACAAAAAGATTGGTGACAAGGATGCTATGATTAATGAAGTTCTTCACGAGGTGAATATAGAGTTAAAGGGGATGGAACACGATTCTTCTTTGGGATTTAGTGGTGATCAGTCAATTATTGAGGTGTCTTCTTGTATGGCCATTATACCTTATATACCTAGCTACGGTCTCTAGGTTATGTACTTTGAGTATCTTAGAGGGGCTCTACTAAGATTACTTATACAACTGCACTAGAGGGCTTTGAGTATAAGTAATCCTAGTCAACAAAATTTATGAGTATCATTGAGGATTTATTAGTCTAATAATAAATCAGTCTCAACAAAAAACATCTTAGTAATGTGGTTTTTTTGTCCTAGGTCCATGTATAAAAATTAATGCCATCTATGAAATTTATCAACTTTTATTGTAATGATTGAAAGACATCAAATGCAACAATGTAATGCAAGGTTACCATGTCAAAGGCAATATCAAATAGTAAAAATGTTTATGCCTGTGTGGGGGGGTGTGTGTGTACCATAGTTATAAAATTTGTTCTAATCAATTATACTCATAGTCATAACATTTGAAGAAAATATCCTATGCTCAATTTAAGGGATTCTTCTTCTATGGCAATACTTTTGGGTTCATTTTGATGAAGTACCATAATGACCATTAGCTAGGGGATCATTTTCTTTTAGTCCTTCCGTTGACTAGTTGGCATGATTACTAATTTGTTATGCCTATAAAGTTAATACAAAAACAAGGAATTATGCATATCACAATTAGATCCCCCACTTGGACATTATGAAGGATATGACCAATTTTAAGCCATCTTAAAGAGTCACCAATGTACGTGGCCCATGGTAAAGCACATTGCATACCATTATCGATAAGTCTATTATCGTGCATCTTAAATCTCCTAATTCGACTTTATAAAGTGTATGACCAATTTTTAGCCCTCTTAAGGAGTCGATGTAATGGTACCCATAAAAAAACCAAAGTGCATACCATTACCATAATCATGGATATGTTATCGTTCCAATATATACACACACAGGTGGACTACATCTTGAGTAGAAAAAAGCTATCCATTTGAGTAAACATACATCTCCATAAAGCTATCCATTTGAGTATACATCTCTTTCTCTTTCTCTCCCTCTCTCATTTCCTCCCCCTCTCTCTCCCTCTCCCTCTCTTTCTCTCTCATTTTCTCTCCCTCTCACAATATATCCTAACACTCTCCAAAAGCAAAAGGGAGAGGGAGAGAGAGAATGCACTCTCCCTCCTTCTCCCTCTCCCTCTCCCTCTCTTTCTCTTTCTCTCCCTCTCTCATTTCCTCCCCCTCCCCCTCCCCCTCCCTCTCTTTCTCTTTCTCTTTCTCTTTCTCTTTCTCTTTCTCTCCCTCCC
This sequence comes from Lygodium microphyllum, assembly GCF_053477565.2. NCBI lineage: Eukaryota > Viridiplantae > Streptophyta > Polypodiopsida > Schizaeales > Lygodiaceae > Lygodium > Lygodium microphyllum. The sequence continues at coordinate 42,004 of NW_028229908.1, read as the reverse complement.
CCTCTCTCTCTCTCTCCCTCCCTCTCCCTCTCCCTCTCTTTCTCTCTCATTTCCTCTCCCTCTCACAATATATCCTAACACTCTCCAAAAGCAAAAGGGAGAGGGAGAGAGAGAATGCACTCCCTCTCCCTCTCCCTCTCCCTCTCTCTCTCTCTCTCTCTCTTTCTCTCTCTCTCTCTCATTTCCTCCCCCTCCCTCTCCCTCTCCCTCTCTTTCTCTTTCTCTTTCTCTTTCTCTCTCTCTTTCTCTCCCTCCCTCTCCCTCTCTTTCTATCTCATTTCCTCTCCTAAACAAGCAAAAGAGAAAGTGATTTAAACCTTAAACAAGCAAAAGAAGGAGAGAGGGAGACTCAACGATGAGATATGGCGACTGCGGGGTGGCTCCTCTTCGCGATGAAGGCTCCTCCTCTCCTTTGCGAACAACGGTGGCGGCGGCGGCGGCAAGTCTTCTTCCTCTCCTTCTCTCACGATGGTCGCTCTCTCCCTCGCTCTTGCTCTCAAAACACAAAATGCAAAAACGCGAAATAAAGTCGCGCTCGGTTTCGGCCTGTTTTTTTTCCTATGGAGCATCGCAAATAGCGACGCCGCTACCCGTGTCGCTACGTGCTGTCGCTATAAGCTTAAATCCTTGTAGTGCTAGTTAATCTCAAAATGAATCACCTAATAAAGCAAAATGTAATATATGTACAAATTTTAATTTTCAAAGTTTAGTAGAAATAAAGATATATACTTGTATCGTGATTTGAAGAGACATTAGGGCCAATGACCTCCTTAGCTTTCATTGTTCCATTATCTCTTGTACCATCATTTGTGATTTTGTTACCTTTATGTACACATAATAAACCAAAGTTTAGAAACATAAGAGACTTATATTTTTTAAAAAGAAGTGCTATATCAAACTAAATCACTTAATTTCTTAGCACTTGGATTAGAACACATGAATTAGTAATAAAATTAGGTATAAATTTAGTTATTAGAGTTAGTTACATTTCACTTTTTCCACAAATGAATCCACAAGCCCAAGTAGTTTGGGATCCTCACTCATCATTTTTTTCAAAAGAGCCATCATCTCTAGATTAGAAATCGACATGGCAAATCTACATAGGCATGGTAACAATAAGAAAGTGTTTGCAATGCATGTTTGAAAATGTAAATTACATTAAGCAATACAAAACAAAAGACTTCAATAAACATCATTTTCCTCTAGCCAAGGAGGAATGCAATCGATGCAACCTATCTTAATCAAATGTGACCTTGGTCTCAAATATTTTGTCTCATATGCGATGATATTGTTTCCATGTTGAAGTGGAATAAATTTGTATAACAATGATTGTATTGGTCTAATACAATCCCATGAAAATGGAACAAAACCATTTTGCAAGACACTCATACCTGTAGTGGTATCCACAACTAGATTTTCATGGCCACTTTCAACCATAATACATTGTCTGTAGTAATAAGCTCCAAAAAATAGTTTCACTTCACCATTGCATTCAAACGAAAAAACTGATGATATGCATGCTTTCCAATGGCCAATATCTATGTCCACTCTAGAGTCTTCATTGCATCTTACCACCACTTTATCTCCCACTTTATAAACTTCTCCCTTTAGAAAAACCTTTGTATATTCTGTCACTGTTTCCACATCTATGTTGAAGCTATGATGAACATATCTCTTTTCTTCATTAGTTGCATCCCTGCGTCTTAACTTCTTTGCTCCTATGGTTATTCCCTTTGTTAGAGCTACTCTTTTGCATACACAATCATTAGCATTTTCTAAAAAACTCCATATTTCTTTTGCTTTCTCCACACATGATACATGCATGAGACCTGATGCATGCCATTCTGGACATTCATCGTACCTATTAGAATCCACTAAGTATCCATTAGGTGGTAGTAAAGCTTTGTGGAGTTCTCTTGTCATCCTTTGATACGGCATAAGTCTGTCACGTTGGTCTTTTGTAATATGCATAAATATCCATGTAAAGAATCTTCATCTTTGGTAGTTTGCATAAGAAATCTCATTATCTTTGTTATTTGTTTTGATATTGACATATACTAAGACCATACGCTCATAAATATAACACCAGAAAGCATCATGACTACCATGTCGAATAATGTCATCCAAGAATTCTCCAAAACCTACATTTAGTAAGGCAAGAAAATATATACGATTAAAGTGAAATATAATTGCTATATAAATGAAGAAAATAAGAAAATAAAAAATATTTATATCTACAACATGTTCCAAAGGAGCCGAGTTTGATCCTAAGAGCTCCTCAGAGCTTACTCTCCATGAACCAAGCAATTCTCTCAAAGTGTCTATATTTTCTCTAGACCAACCATGGTCACGAGTGTAGTTGTAAAAAGCATGAGCAATGTCTATTAGAATCAATCCTAGGTCATAGAATACCTTCGGAATACCTTCAATGTCACATAGTAAATAAGGCAAACACCATTGAATCCACTTTTGATTTTCCTCAGCCTTGTAGCTCTCACAATACTTACTAGGATATCTTGGCCAGCGACCATAACGAATAGAGTATGGTGTCACTTTAGTGACACGATGTGTTGTCTCATCAATTTTTACTTTCATCCTATTATCCACAGTCCTTATTAGAGCACATATATATTTTGAGAACAAATTTAGAGCCAAAATATGCATGCAATTATATACAAGGTCCAGGGATAAATCAAAGCCATAGAGTTCATATAGTCTCCACAAGCATGATCTACCAGAAAGTCCCACATCTTTCAAAATCTCTTCTCTTTCTGCTTGGGTGAGGGCTCGCTCTGCCATAGTCAAAGAACTAAGCATTTCATTGGTTGATCTTTTAATTGGTCTATATCTCAACAGGAATCTATTTTGATCATACAAGTAACGTCCTGAGCCCTCATCCTCCAAAGTGGTTATTGCTTTGTCTCTACGACAAAACGATTGACCATCATCTTTGAAAGATCCAATCTTGCACTGAGCTGGATGGTCTCCAGTTACCATCATTAGCATAGTACGTGCAATGAATCTTCGACTAAGAGAATTTTCATGCTCAACAATTTGTGTGACTGGATAATTGAAGTCTACTTCAAATCCATCAACAAATAGACTTTCTAATTCATCTATTAATGGCTGCATGAATATGTGAAAGAGTTTACTAGAGCTTCTAATAACTTTTTTGCAACTGAATGGAATAAATAAAACCGGTATAACTCCAATAAAGGAGCTCTTTCCAACATTGAGAATTTTGATTTCAACAACTCCACAATTCTTCTGGGTTGTCTTTGAGGCTTGAAATCCATCCCAATGTAATAACAAGGCGAAATTGCGTGGATCACCCTATTTATCACAAAACACACCACATTTTAGTAACCTATATCAAATTTCATTTATATTAATTAAAAAGATGAGCATGATAATAAAGTGTACCTTACAAATCCTTTTATACCCATGTATGTGAGTTCGACATGATTTGCAGATAAACTTGTAGGCATTCTCAATATCATCCCATGAATGATCAAGCAATGATGACCTTTGGGCAGAAGGCCAAGCTGTATAGACTTGTTTGCAATGCATGTTATTACATATCAATGGAAGCTCAAAGTATGATTTAGGATTCCAAAAATTATTTACACTTTTGCATTTTGTACCATCCCAAAACTCATCTATTGTAGAATCACAAAGTGTATTCTCCTGTATTAACCATTTGTTTTTATTTCTCCACATTTCTAACAATTCATGGCATAGAGTTCTACTTCTAGTTAGTAGACACAATTGTTCTCTAATGGAGACATAGTCAAAAGAGAGTATATCTTTTCTCGATAGAGAACACTTGGAACACTTTTCACAACATTGTGAACAATCACGCTTTAACTTCTTTCTTCCTCCTTTTCTCGTGTTACACAAGCATTCAATTGTATCTCTAATGTAGTTATCCTCCTTGCTTGGCTGATAAAGCAATGGTGCATGAATAGAGCTCTCACTTCCTTGGCATACCCTGTAACGTTGGGAGTTAATCATACCTAGCCGTGTGAACATGATATCAAGTTTCTCCCAACAAGTAGGAATATTTATACCAATCAAGTCTCCATCCCATGTGTTAGTCATTTGCACTAGTAGTTTGGCCAAGCTTGGCATATATATATTGTCCATATGTGCTTGGGGGGGATTAGAACTGACTATATCACCAAAAAGAATTTTAAGCATTTTATCTTGAAACTCAATTGTGTTGAGATATTGAGTTAGAGAGACAGTTCTAGAGACAGGACCACAGGTCCAGGAGATAGAAGAGGAAGTACCACAAGTGGCAGAAGAAGTTCCCATGATGCCCCTGTTGGAAGAAAAAAGGAAGATGAAAATGGGTGTTGCCCCATTCCCTAACCGGTTAGAGAAGCTAGTGGATCCTATTAAGGAATACAATCTGGTCAGTGATCTAGATACCTTTAAACCAAACCTCACATTCCGACAATTATTGGTGTTGTCTCCCAATTTCCGAAAACGGTTCAAAAGTATATTGACAAGATGACATGGATTAAGGGTTGCTCCCTCAATAGCAACAAAGTCCAACAAAGCTTCAGAGCCTGTAAAAGAAGTGGACGTAGCTAACGCCTTCCTAGATCCGGGTACACCAGAGACTGGCGTGTGGATTGAAGGCTACTTCATTGCAAATGCACTGATTGATGGTGGTTCATCAGTGAACATTATGACGGGTGTGACAATGAAGGATCTAGGCCTACAAGGTGTGCAACCCACACAATGGCTCATCAGATTGGTGGATCAGAGCAGAATCAAGCCTTTGGGCATTCTCCCATATGTAAAGACTACAGTGGCTGGAAAAGATTATTGCCTAACCTATCTGGTGGTGAAGCCAAACTCTTATGGTACATCCTACCCTCTGTTACTGGGTAGACCATGGCTTTTTGAAGCCCGAGCAAGGACGGATTGGTTCAAAGGAACCTTGACCTTGGGTAGAGGACCTAACAAAGTGGTACTGAAGCTATATGGTGCTCAAAAGGGACATGGATCCACCTCCTTGGAATTATCTTCTGACTCCCCTAATGAGGCTGCAGATGGAACATCAGCAGATAAAGATGATGTCAAACAGATCCTTCCCAAGAAAACAGTGGCACGTTCCTTAACAATGGATACTGTAAGCCAACTCCCAAAAGATGCAAAGCCATTATCAATGGGTGAATATTTTCTGCCTGAACCAGGAACGATTTTCGAAATCACTTCTGACAGTGAGATAGAAGCATGGATGTACTGCTCTCCCTGTTACATGGCCATAGCAGAGCTAGAGACAGAGGCAGAAGAGGAAACAGAGATCCACTGGTGATATGCCAGGGTGACCGTTGCGCATTTATGTCACCGACTTGTCAGTTGTAGATGCGGTTGGTACATCGCCCATCCCTTATCTACTCTAGTTCATGGCTCAGTTAGTATGCCATCTCAGTTAGTTGAGTTTGGTTTGAGACCCATATATAGGGTTCTTCTATTTCTATGTACTTGAGTTCTTTTGGCTTACACGACTAAGAAGAGGAAAATTGTTTTCAGCCTCCATCTTTGTGTGTATTCCCCCATTGTGCAAGCAAGAAAGCTACAAGTGAGACTCATTTCTTCTCTTCCACAATCTTGACATGGTATCAGAGCCTTGTTCGTGGTAAGGAGCTCAAGAAAGCAAACCAAGTTCGCGGTGTTCTAGTAAGAGGACCAGTGTTGCTTTCATTTTTCTGTTTTGGGAGCAAGTCCCTGCAGGTAGCACAGCCGGAAAGTGCAAGAGTGCATTGTCTCAGATTGAGATGCCCTTCACGGTGTAGCAAGAGGGTAGTATATGCTACGTGAGACGGGTTTAGCCCTTGGTTGCTATGTTTTTTTTATTTGAGGCCATTTCGGGGCCTGTTTTGGAGGCGGAAGTTTTCTGCACGCACTTAGAAAAAGGTCGTGTTTTATGTTGTGTGACCATTGTTCTACAAGTCGGTGAAAAGTTACTGTAGAAATTGCATCGTATGCCTGTGCGCAGAGACATTGGGAGTTACATAATCATCCTTGTTGCCTGTTGATGCAAAACCGTCACTAGGAAGTGACTGTGTGGTCAAATACCACTTTCGTCAGTTTTGCAGATTTTCCCTTGTGAGACTAAAGCTGTGTTCTTTGCAGTGACAGAATTTTTTGCAGTGTTCTGTAATGGCGTCTGATTCTCTTTCACAGATTGTCACTGAAAAGCTTGACAAGAATAACTTCCAAGCATGGAAGTTTAGAATGACGAATTTCCTTATGGGAAAAGGATATTGGGAATTCATTGCAGGAAATGAAGAAGAACCAATTCTTCCTGATGTTCCCAATCAACAGCAAATGCAGGCATTTAAAGCATGGCATGAGAGAGCCAGGAAAGTTATGTATTGCCAGTCTATCAGCATTTCAGACTCTATGATTGTGCATATTCAAGATGCAAGTATGCCAAAGGAGGCATGGGATACTTTGTCAAAAATGTATAGCACAAATATGCAAACCAGGAAAATGCAGCTCAAGCAAGAGTTGCACAATGTGCAAAGAGAAAGTATGAGCATCAATGACTACCACATGAAGGTGAAGAAGATTGCAGATGCACTTGCTTCCATTGGGTCGCCAGTGGAAGATGATGATTTAGTTTCTGTGACCTTGAATGGTCTAGGAAAGGATTATGCACAGTTTCGAACATCCATTTCCGTCCGTGAAAGATTTTCTGATTTTGAGGAGTTGATTGCTCGTCTAATTTCTGAGGAGCAGAGAAATGGTGGTGCATCTTCTTCAGAAGGAACTTCAAAAGAAGCTGTCTTCTACTCAAATTCTGGAAGAGGTAGAGGCAGAGGTAGAGGAGGCTGATCTGGAGGCCGTGTTAGAAATCAAAATATACAGCAAACTCAAGAAAACCAGTCCTTTGGAGGAGGACGCGGTAACTCTAGAGGCAGGGGGAGCCAAAGAGGTCATGGTGGATGGCAAAGAGGCCAAAATGCAAACAACAATGTTGAATGCTACTACTGTGGTAAAATGGGTCATATGGCTAAAGACTGCTATAAAAAGCAGAATGACATCATGAATGGAAAATTGCAACAACGGAATTATGCATCTTCTAGTAGACAGGGTGATGACAGAAATGAGCATTTGTTTATGGTGCAGCACATGACTAATTCTGTGACAAGTGTAGAAGAAAGCAACGATGTGTGGTATGTTGACTCAGGTGCATCAAACCACATGACAGGTCATGCAGAACGGATGCAGGATGCAAGAAAAATGGAAAAACTAGGATTTGTGGAGACTGGTGATGATACTGCACATCCTATTGTGTAGATTGGAAATATTCATTTGTCTATGCAGGATGGGAAAAAGAAATACATGTCGAATGTATTTCATGTCTTGAATATCACCAAGAACCTGGTTTCTGTTGGTGAAATGGTTGAGCAGGGCTTGTAGGTCAAATTTAATTCTCATGGATGCTTTGTTGAGGATATGAAAAATAAAGGTCGCTTGATAGCAAAAGGAAAGAAGAAGGGCAGAATGTTTACGTTCGATGCAGACATGCCTGAATTGAGTGCAACAATGTTTGCACATGGGACCGATGTAGTTACAGATATTGATATCTGGCATAAACACATTGGTCATGTTAATGTACAACGACTTAAATCAATGCAAGCCCAAAATATTGTTGCAAGATTACCTAAATTCAAGGTTGCAGAAATGTATAAGGTATGTGAAGCCTTTCAATTTGGAAAACAGGCAAGGAAACCATTTCCTAAACATGTTCAAGAGAGTAAGAAGCCATTGGATTTAATCCACTCTGATGTGTGGACATTCTTCGCCATGGACAGGCAAATTGAGATCAGGAGAATCTTCTCAAAGCAATGCAGATAGTGATATACAGGTATCACGAAAAGGAAAAGAGAAGGTAGATCAGCCCATGTTTGATGTGAATGCAGGTCACTCTTATGTGGATGGTGAATCCAGTGGCTTAGAATAGAGCATTGATGATGAGTTGGGTATTCCTTCTATTGTTACACCTGGAGTAAGGAAGACTAGGGATGTTTTGAGAGCACTTGGGAGTGAACCTAATTTGCGCAGGTCTACCAAAGCTAGGTATCCTGTGGATAGGCTGAAATATGATGGATTTACAGCCATTCACTATGCCTATATGGTCAAAGTGATACAGGAACCAGAACCCACTTCTTTTGAGCAAGCCATGGAAAAGCCATGGATGAAGAAATGGATGCCTTGGAAGCAAATGCTACATGGGAATTGGTACCTTTGCCTAAAGATAAGAATGCAATTAGTTGTAAGTGGGTTTATAAGGTGAATCACAATGCAGATGGTTCTGTGAACAGATACAAGGCAAGATTAGTAGTCAAGGGGTATGCACAAACATATGGCATTGATTATGAAGAAACATTCAGTCCCGTTGCAAGGATGGCAACCGTAAGAGCAATCATTGCTATGGGTGTATCAAAGGGATGGTCTTTACATCAAATGGATGTAAATAATGCCTTCTTGCATGGTGATTTGCAAGAAGAGGTCTATATGGAATAGCCACCAGGTTATGTGCATGCTGTTCATCTTGAGTTTGTTTGCAGGTTGAAGAAAGCCTTGTATGGCTTGAAGCAAGCACCTAGAGCATGGTCTGACAAGATAGGACAGTATCTTGTCACTATTGGCTTTCAGATTTCCAAGGCAGATTTCTCACTTTATGTGAGAAAAACAGAGAAAGGTATTATGCTGCTTGTCATTTATGTTGATGATTTGATTATCACAGGTGATAGTGATGAAGATATCATTCATGTGAAAATGCTATTGAAGCAAAAGTTTGAGATGAAGGATTTGGGAGAGCTGCGTTATTTCTTGGGCATTGAGGTGATTAGATCACCAAGTGGGATATGGCTCTTACAGAGGCAGTATGGATTGGATATGCTGTCCAAATATGGAATGACAGGCTGTAAGCCTATTTCAGTTCCTTTGGAGCAGAATGTGAAGTTGAGCACAAATGCAGGTGAGCTTCTCGAAGACCCTACTATGTATAGACGCATAGTAGGAAGTTTGATTTATATGACTATTACGAGGCCAGATTTGAGCTATGCTATTGGATTGGTAAGTCAGTTTATGCAGGCTCCAAGGAAACCACATTTGGATGCGGCTAGATGCGCATACTCAGGTATGTGAAGTCCACATTGCAGTATGGACTATTTTATGAGACTGGGATTCAGATACAGTTGCATGGATACACTGATGCTGATTGGGTTGGTAGTATTTCTGATAGACGATCTACCAGTGGATATGTGTTCTCTTTTGGGAGTGCTGCAGTCACTTGGAGCAGCAAGAAACAGCCTACAGTTGCCTTGTCGAGCACAGAGGTTGAGTACAGGGGCGCAGCAATGGCTGCATGTGAGGTAGCTTGGTTGCATAAGCTACTTTATGATATGCATTAGCCTACAAATGGGCCAGCTGTCATTTATTGTGACAACATGAGTAGTATACACTTGGCAAATAACCCAGTCTATCATACTAGAACAAAGCACATTGAGGTGCATTATCACTATGTGCAGGAGAGGGTTTTACTAGGTCTTATTGATCTAGTTTATGTTAGCACAGAGGATCAGGTAGCTGATATATTTACGAAGGCATTGGGCGCAGAGAAGCTGCGCAAGTTCAAAGACCTGCTTGGTGTGCAGGAATTGGGATTGAGCTCGAGGGGGAGTGTTGAGATATCGAGCTCCACTCGTGATATGCCAGGGTGACCGTTGTGCATTTATGTCACCGACTTGTCAGTTGTTGCAGATGCGATTGGTACACCGCCCATGAATAATAGCTAGATGACATCTATCCTTATCTACTCTAGTTCGTGGCTCAGTTAGTATGCCACCTTAGTTAGTTGAGTTTGGTTTGAGACCCATATATAGGGTTATTCTATTTCTATGTACTTGAGTTCTTTTGGCTTACACAACTAAGAAGAGGAAAACTGTTTTCAGCCTCCACCTTTGTATGTATTCCCCCATTGTGCAAGCAAGAAAGCTACAAGTGAGACTCCTTCCTTCTCTCCCACAATCTTGACAAATTGAAGCTTGATGCTCATCCCAAAGTGCTTGCAATTGAATTATTCTTTGAACGATTTTGTCAAATAAAGATGGTTCAACATCATCCATCTCAAACGCTTCATGTTGTGGTTCCACCTCATTATCCTCCCTTTTATCTAAATTGTCAATCTCATCTGATGGGTCATTATGGACCTCATCTCCCATGTCATTATGCTCTAGTAGAATGCCATCTTGTGGTAGTCCTTGAGAGTCACGTAAACCAAGATTAGTAGCGAGACTCTTAAATCTTTCCTCAATTTTCATGTGTCTTGCATATGTTGAGTGAGGAACCATACGTCCACCTCCACAATATGTTCTGCATGTACACCACAAACGCATGTGTCTAGGCAAAGAGTGAGATGATGGTTGATCCATAGGAGGGTTATCTTCACTCATAGGAACATCATTGTTAGTAGAATTTTGACCTTCTTGATGAGACAGAACTGATGAATGTATTATCCCATTAATATCCTTGCAACTGTGTGCATAGTAAGTTTGTCTAGTAACATTCTGATAACCAAGGGTTGAATGCCTACACTTATAATTGCACTGACATCTCCTTAAATTATTCATTATGGCTTCCTGAAACATAGACATAAATAAAAAATAATCAATCTATATATTAAAGTTACATATCAAAGGTGGAAGATTGATATGCTAAAGCATATAGAAAAGTTGATTTATACTTTAGAAAAGATAAATATTTCTCAATAAGTGTATGAACTTAAATCACATAAGTGTACGAATTGATTCATATATGAAGGCACATTGAATATGTGATTTAGGCTTAAGAAAAATAAAGATTCTCAAGAACTATAAGCACATAGGAAAGGTTATACATCAAACGGGAAAAAAAAAAGCATTACTCAAAGGGAAGTAGACTTTTATCTATGGTGGAAATAAATTATATTCAAGAACCATAAGCATAGTCAAGGAGATTTAAGTAGAAAGCTACAAAGAGTAGAAAGTGTATGAACTTAAAGCACATAAGTGTACTAACTTATTCATATATGAAGGCACATTGAATATGTGATTTAGGCTTAAGAAAAATAAAGATTCTCAAGAATTGTAAGCACTTAGGAAAGGTTATACATCATGACAATTGGATATAAATGTAGGTTAAGATCCCTAATTATATTCTTATTGACATTGGCCATAAAGGTTTCTATGCTTTAATAGCCACTTCTACATACTTGCCCTTACAATCACTATAAGTCACTCAAAATCATCACCATCTCCCACTCGTCAAGTGCGTCACATCTATTGTTTGAGGGTAAACTTGGTATATGTAGTATCTTGCTACATCCCAAGTGAGTTATCATGTCAAGCATTGAAATAAGCATGTACAATCTATTGTTTATGGGTGAACTTGAGATATGGGGATGATGATGCCTTGATAACTATTACATGAGAGCTAACAAAGGCTCGCAAGGCTCTTCTAAGTGTGTCAAAAATGTATACTATGTATTATGACTTAGAAGAGCCTTTCTTATAAAACTCTTCTAAGTGTTATACATGTACTATGTATAACAACCGTAAGTACTAGCAAAAGTACATCCTTTGTTGAGATTTATTTGAAAGTTAGTGTTGATATATATCATGTCAAGCATTTTTTTCATGGCTATGCTCTTGAAAGGCACTCGAAAAAATTTTCCTTTCCTAAAGAAAGGCAACCTTGAAGAATTCCCTTCTTAAGAAAATAAAGTCCTACCTTGCAAAAATAAAGGTTGTTGACGACCTGCACCATACCTCCCACCAAGCTATACAGCCGCTGGACCGCGATAATGGCGCTGCTGGCCAGACGATGAAATGCCTAGCCGTTTAAACAGCGCTGCTGCAGGATGGAACGCCTAGTGTAGCGCTGCTGGACGAAAAGCGTGCCTAGCTCAAAGAAAACCACCTTCTGGACAAAATACAACTGCAGATGCGGCCACTTTACCAGGCGTGCGTGCATGTGGACGGATGCGGCTCTAGCCTGCTCTTTTCCCCGAATGCGCTGCAACAGGAGTACCCATGCTCACCTTTGCGTAGTATTCTCCGCCCCCGTCTACACTCAGCAAAGCTTCCACTAGGTCGCTCAATGAGAATGACCTAGCTTTCTTCCACGAAACACCGGCAGCTGATGTTGATCGACTGTGCAAATCAATCGCAAAGGATCAGGAATTGTCCCCTCTTGATCCACTGGTCCTGCAGTTGCATCATAGGTCGTCGACGTGCCGCAGCTGCCAGGCATTCATCTCAATGTACCTGCAGTAGGTAGTAGGATGTGGCAATAGATCTATTGGTACTTTGGGTTCTGGCGGTAGGGCTCCCTTGTCTTCATGATCAATATTAGTGGCGTTGTGGTTTAGGCTAGCAGAAAGAGTACTCCGTGCAGCTACAGGATTGACGAAACCTAGAACGCAAATGCTGAGTCAAATGGGCACCGTGAGGAAAATGTTGCAGACGCTAGCTGCCATGGAGCGAGGTATTTGGATGACATTGGGGGATACTAGAGCTCATTGCTACTGCGGGTACTGGTCAAAGGAGCTGTACTGAGACAAATCTATGGCAAACGTGCGCAGTAAGGACTCAGGGATTGCATGATCATGCATAAGGCCGACTAGGGAAGTTTGGGGTGTCCCGCTCTTTTTTTTTTCCCCCTTTTGTTATGATTATAAAACTATATATCTTTTCATAATAATATTATTAGAAGGTGGGGGCAGGTGCCACGTGGCAGCCTACCCCACCCCCCTTATCACCACGTGTCACCCCCCCTCTCTCTCTCTCCCGGCGCGAAGCACCGAGAGCTAGGCGTGGAGCGCCTAGTACACACACACACACACACACACACACACACACACACGCACACACACAAAGCGTGTGTTTTCATAGCACTTCTTCACTCATGTATAAAATTAAACTCAAAATCACAAGGTAACCAAATCCATAAGCATACATAGACACATCAAATTACCACATGCACAAAAATACATGTTAATGCATATCCACATCATCCTTGATGCACAATCATGTTCACTAAGAACACAACGGAGATGCTACCATAGCCTGAGCACCAAATTTTGGTGTAGTTGCTCGTGATGTACTGCATGGCTTGGTGTCGTGAGGGGGGCCCCACTACTCGATCCAGTCCACTTGACTCCTCACTTGTGGCTCCGTGCATGGCTTGGTCAAGATGGAGGGAGAGTGAGTGATCCACGGGCCCGACTTCTTTTAGCTTGCTCCAGGTTTTCAAGCATTACACACATCCACCATGACGATCCATACATCCTAGTAGCCAGGCATCTGAAAGGGTCCCCACACAGGGTAAGTGTTATTTTATAGTGGACCACATAACCACTCGCCCTTAGGCAGTTGCATTTCCTTTGGCACCTACTCCGCCGTTCCAGCCATACCAACACAGTAGCTCGACTCTGGAGACACGACCTAGCTTTGCCCACTTATTTGTATCGCTCGCTAGCATCCACGAGCTCCAGTTTCTTTGTCCTCATTGGCACCTACGAGTTTCAGATGGTCTAAAAACAAAGAGATCGTGACATGGCTTTGCTCGCTTCTTTACATGCTCGTCGGCCTCTATGAGCCCTCACTTGTTTATGGTCGTAGAGGCATACGAGTCTCAGTCTAATTCATGAAGCACATTTGGCTTGGTTTCTTTTCATTCGCCCCAGGTCCACGAACGGTGACCCGATTTCTTTAGGCTGCCTCCAAGCTTAAGAGCTAACATTTTTACATTCTCTCATGTCAAGAATTTTGAGAGAATGTGGGGATTCCCTTTGGTGTCATTGAATTGAGGTGCATCACACTTAAGCAAGAGGTAACTTGCATAAGTCTACATGAAAGCATACCAATTTTGTTTACGATTGACCTCTCCCATGGTATTACTGTTGCAAAGAGGACGATGATGTATTACATGTATACATGCAAGAAATTTAGGTAGCCATCACTCAAAAATTTATTTCATCGTGCTATTGCTTTTGGGAGACTTTTGTGGATCAACAATACTTGGACACATTTGGAAAGCATATTTCTAGACAATAGGGATAATAGAGGCATCACATATATTTCTTCCTATTCCATCATTTATGCTACTATAGATTGGGATGAGGATTCTCTATATGGTTGGTATGATACTTCAAACACCTACTCCAGGGCTAGTCCATATCCCAATGTCATCCAACTTATAGGAATGATTATGCCTTGGATTATGTGGGGCATGATATGGACTACAATATGATGCTTGTGCATTATACTTGGACCATGTTGGTCATTATCAAGAGACCACGGATCATTCACACGCCACCTCCTCAATAGGATGTCGATGCCCTCTAGGAAACACATGCACAAATTTTAGGTAGCTAACACTCGTATTTTATTTCAGTGCATTATTGCATTTGGGAGCCATTGGTAGATTTCCTAGTACTTCGATGCTCTTAGGAATTGTATTCTTCAATGAATGATAATAGAGACTCATGGCAATTCTAGCATAACTAAATACAACAAAAACATTGATACTCTTTAAGGATGAAATTCAATGTTTCCTTTGGTTCTAATCCACAACATCCAACACATTTTACTAACCTAAATGCTAATTCATGTAGTTTCATTTGAGAATAGAACCCCCAATGCATGTAGTGTGATATGAACATAATGTGGTTGGATGCATCTACATCATCAATACTTTCTTATTTCTCATCCTCTTGCTTGATGATTTGCTTCCATTGTTTGTTCTTGTTCTCTCCTGCTTGATTGTCTTTCTTCAACATCAGAATCTCTATAGACTTACATGTCCTCAATGTGCAAGTGTGTCCGACACTAGCATGTGCCATCACTTTCCATTACACACCTTGCAGTCTTTTCACTCTCACATGGTATACACCTTTCAAGCACGTCACATGATATTGGAAGATACTTTCAAAAACACATAACGGAAGGTTGTTATACATTACAAGATTGGTATGCATACACACACAAAAACACACACACACACACACACATCATTTCATTGCAATACTATAAAAAACAATCTAATAGTAGCTAAAAAGGTTGCATTTTTTGGTAATTTGCCACTTTGACTTCATTTTTCCTAGGTTTATTTGGGAATATGTGTTGTACAGATATAATACAACAAAATCTTTGATTATGTATGTTAAATCAAACCACCTAGTACGTTATTCCATTATAGCCCCATAGAGAGAGAGAGAGAGAGAGAGAGAGAGAGAGAGAGAGAGAGAGAGAGAGAGAGAGTCGAGCACAAAGTTGTTACCCTTAAGACTTCATTTTTCTTAGGTTTATTTGGGAATATGTGTTGTACAGATATATAATACAACAAAATCTTTGTTCGTGTATGTTAAGTCAAACCACCTAGGAGTACATTATTCCATTATAGCCCCTTATATATATATATATATATATATATATATATATATATATATATATATATATATATATATATATATATATATATACACATATATATATATATATATATGCATACATACATACGTAGAGAGTGAGAGAGAGCGTGCACAAAGTTGTTACCCTTAGAAGTTAATGTTAATGTTATAAATACAACTATAATATATTTAAATTCTCATGATTAATTTTAGTTTACCAATCCTTTCTTGTATACCCATCATAGCTACCCATGTGGTCTAGGAATGGGGCCTGAATGAAAGTTAAACATAGAAATAAAATAAATAAAATACTAAATATTAGTAAAGTAAAAATAAGATTGATCTAGTCACCTTAGTCGAGTATGTGGGCTAGGTGTGGGGCCAGCAAGTTTGGCTAGGTGTTGTATACCCAAAGCTAGAAATTTTAGTGTTGTATAAGTTGCAGCAAAGGCACATGCTCGAGTACTAGCACAAGAGGCACATGCTATGGTTGCACAATAATCTCTTAATCACTTGGCATTTCTAGAAAAGACATATGTTGTAAATGTGATTATAAGAAAATAAGCTCGAATGCTTGCATGGGAATGGAGGGGATAATGGTTGGCATGGAGCATTGTGGAATTGTAATATCTTATGTTTTGTCCACGCATGTGTCTCTTTGGGTGTGAAGGGGGGGGACTCGTGGATGAAATTAAAACAAAGGTTGAATAATCTTTACAAAAGCCTTTCCTTTCTCTCGTCAACTGGAGCCGCCTCAAATTGCAATTGAAATATATATTCCTCGTCGTTTTCATTTATCTTATCCTCATCAGCACTGTGATAGTCATCATCACCTTTGTCCTTACCTTCTCGAAACCATCATTATCAACTTGAATTGAGAAATAGAGAATTGTGATAAACATCATCTTTATCTCATCCTCATTGTACCTTTAATTCCCTATTACATAAAAGTAGGGCAGCTGCAGCAATGACTACAGTTTATGGAGCAACCTTGGAAAACTCCACCATATTGCAACCCTTCATCAACGTAGTCGATCTCCTCTACCACCGTTACCTTGCTCAGTAACACATACCACTCCATCCAAATCTGTAGACCCCTCTATAACCACTCCTCTCTTGATAGCTTTTGGCTCAGCTTTTATTATTGCGATTAGTCCAGTAGCCTGACTTGCTCAGGTCACAGTAGCAGACTGATATCTATTCATGGTGTCATCATTCTTTGTGGACATTGTAATTAGAAATGCTACTTGATATTATATGTAAACTTAGCTTTTTAGCAACATAGACAAGTTTAAAGAAGCAAAGATAAAGCTACGAGAGTGCCAATGAGTTTGAAGGAAACTATCATTATTTGGAGGAGGAGTTGCCTTGTATTCATGGAAGAGTGGACCACTTAGAAAGCATCCAAATTTGAAATGCAAGAATAGGCACGTGAGAGACCAGAGAAGACAACCCTTGAGACTCAAGCCTAGAAGAGAGAATCAACTTCAAGCCTTAACACCTATAGTCCATAACATTTATTTTGAGAGCATGTTAGACCATTAATCTTTTACTACAAGAGTCAAATCATTTTTATCTTTTTATTATAAAAATATTAAAATATGTGTTCTTCTATCATACATAAGATTGGAATGATTTTAATGTACTCATCATAATAAGGGTGATATTGAAGCTCTATAATGCCTATGATGGTTCATCTTGCCTTCTTTGGAAACTTATTGAAAGTGGAAACGTTTACATTACTCCATACGATGACAAAGTACATGTGAGAGTTTTGTTTTGTTGTGATGGAATATGGTGCACCTTTTTTTCAAATTATAAAGGTCAATGCTAAGGTATGAAGAAAATTTGGTGCCTTTGAGACTTCATGTGGAACAATCTTTTGATCATACAATGAATAGTCCTTTCCTTGAGATGCATACAATGCTCTATATCTCGTGTGGCAAATGTGATATATATCATGTGGTGATGTCTAGCTACTAGTTGTCTTAGTGAGTTGCTGCCATGTCCAAAATTTCTTTTGGTTCAATTCTTAAAAAAGAGAAAGATTAGTATCTTGAATTAAGAGAGTGATGACTCTTCACTTGAGGGATTGATTGCATGAAGAATATTGTGAGAATCAAGAACAACCTACTAGTTCTAGGTGTTTTGACTTGAGAATGTTCTTACATGCTTACAAAACCTAAGAAAAGGAAGATATCATCTAGAGTTTGAGTTGAGTCTAATAACATTAGATTCAGTGATAGAAGGATCCTCATTGGATAGAAAGATTTAAGAATACTTCTTGGAGGAGAGTTCAATTATCTATGTTGGTGGCTTAGGGTTGTAGCACTTGTTAGATATCCTCACAACTTGAAAAGGGATTTTGAGGGAGGTGAGATGTCTGTAAGAGTACACCATTGGGCAAAGGGAAATTAAGGCATAGGAAAGCTGCTTCTTTGTAGTTTGATATGAAGATTGTTTCCCCTTGAGCATGTAGTTGATGTTGCTAGTTTTATCACGTAAGTCTATCAACCCCCAAGTTGATGTTGAGTGTAAATATGGTGAGTGGATGAGGGAGCCGCTATAGGTCAAGCAACACTCGAGTTTTTAGCATAGTTGCAAATCTTTTGGGTAAGTTGCATGTTTCTCCCAAGGAGATTTCATAAAAAATCATGAAAAAACTACTTATTTTCAAAAATTGGGTTCAATGTTAACATGTGCTTTTTAAAAAAATCCCAAATCTAGTAGTTTTTTTAATTATACTTCTTTAGTGATAAATATTGTTAGTAAATTGGATATTTTTAAGTAGTTTATATTCACACTAGTACATGGTTAACTATCAAGAGTTTTATCCATCACAAAACTATGCATTTTGTTTATCTTCACCTTTAAAGTTTTAAACAAATTTTGATCTTAAAGCTGTCAACTATTTTGACCCCTTAAATAACTCTTTAGATATCCAATGGATTTTCTACACTTGATATTTGGAATAATATTAATATATATTCTAGGATGTACATATTGATATATTAATACTTAGTAGTATTGCCTAATGAAAACAAGTATTGTATACTAAGTATTCTGCATCTCAATGAGATACTGACTTTAAGATGCCATATGTGAAGTGAATGTAGTAATTTTTCAATAAGATATTAACTTACACTTATGAAAGTAAGTGCTACATAAGAATTTACCACATACTCTTTGCATGAGAACTTGACTCTAGACCATGAACATATTTATTTGATTTCATAAATAGGAATACCTCATACTGGAGGACCCTCTAAATGGAAGTTATGTGGAATAATTGTCAAATGATTTATGAAGCTTTTGGGCACAAGATCCAAACTTGGTCTAGTTTATCAAATCATATTCACAAGATGAAACTTGCTCTACTTTTTCAAATCTCAATGCAAAAGTGGGCATCAATATTGCAAATCCAACAAAATTAATCGAGTTGATTAAAAAGGGTTGCAATATTAAGGAGCTACAATGAACAATAAATAAACGATTCAAATTTAATAAAATGCATCAAGGTAGATTGTAAGAATTGTATTAAATAATCTATATTTTCCAAGGAAAATTTCTCATACTGTGTAACTTTTCACTAAGTAATAGGGTTAAAGCTACATGGCTTATAATCATGTTGTGCACTATTTAAACGTATGTTACAAATATATAAACTCATAAACATGACGACCTACAACTTATAGAAAATATATGATTTCCAAATCTATGTAGGCTTGTTATAAGTTATACATCTATAAAGTACCTTTAATCACATCCTTATAATTCCTTATGTAGGGATTTTCAAAGGAATGTGGGGAATGCTCTATATTCCCTATTATAAGATGTAGGGAACGTAAGGACTTTCAAAGGAATGTAGGGAATGCTCTAAATTCCCTATTATAAGATGCAGGGAATGCAATTTCCTAGTTATAGATGGGGAATACGTACTTGTCTACATAGGAAATATTGGAGAATTTCCTATATTTCACCAAATTGCCTATGTGGGGAACGATTGAAAGTTCCTTGTGATGCGCCCGTGTGAGAATATGATGACAGGCATGCATCATCTAAATTAATTATTCAAATAAATATAAAAAATCAAGCTACGGGCAAGTCACCGGAAGAGAACCGACACATCCGCAAAAATCTAGGGCCCATACTGATATTTATCTTCACCAGATGGGGGAGAGAGAGAATAGCTACTAGCAGCCAACTTGTAGGAGATTTCATGCCCAGGAGTTTCTGCCTCGACTAGGTTGAAGGGGGCAGCCTGCAGGTCCTGGGGGGGGTCGGGGGCGTAGGATGCAAAAAGCCTAAAGCTTGAAGGGCAGCCTTGACGTAGCCTCAAGCCTATAGGATGCAAGAAGTTCTAAATAGGAACCAAGAATGAGGAGGTAGCAGAAATTTCAAATAACATTGAGGCAACAAGTCACTTAAGTTGTACGACGAAACCAGAGTTTTTGGCACTCTTTCTCTCTCTCTCTCTGTCTGTTTGTCTGTCCCTCTCTCTCCAGTTTGCTGACAGCAATCCTAGCTCCCGAGTCAACTTTAATTATAAGTAAGGCTAAAGTATTTAAGCATTAAAGTTTGAACTTGAAAATTTTTGCATGTCGACGTCCTTCTAAAGGGCAGGCTTTGTCGTCGTAGTCGAGAATGACTAGTTTTACAAATCATTGAATGGTCGGGCGGGGCATTGTTTGTCGACGTTGATTTGCGAAGGCCCTCTTATTGGCGCTTAATGCAAAGAGTCGCCGGTGAAGGGACGTAGACGTGGAACGAAGAGCCGTGGAGAGAAAGAGATCATTCGGTTTTCTCGCAGACTAGTTTGTGCACTTGCTCTACGATTGCCCTTATAATAACAGAAGCCCATGTCAATATCCTAATTCGCGTCGGCAATGGGTGACCGGACGTCTCAACAGTTACGCCTCATTCAACACGAATGCGGGAATTAAGAGTCGCTCTGCAGATTCTGTATCTATGATCGGTTGAGGCTGCCAAATGCATTTATGGAGTCCGATCCGTCAAGACGTCGCACGCCGAGAAGGCATACCAGCCCTAGGAAAGATCAGGTACAGGCCGTTCTAGCTTATTGATCACTGGATTCCCAATGTTCTCCTGAGTCCATCTCTATGGAAGTTGATCCACAAAAAGCTGAAATCACTAGAAGCTTCACTCGTTTGCATTGTGTGACACTCTTTCCATTGTGAGAAATTGTCATTATTTACACATTGTAGGACAGTTAACGTGAGGAGTTCGTTGGTGCAGTTACTTTGGCGTGGTAGTGCCCGCACGACGAGTTTATTTAGACATTTTCTATTCGGAAAACTCTATGGTGTTTCTTCCTGCTTATTTCAGCATCATGAGCAGCGTGTCAAAGTTATACATGAACCCTAAAAACGGACTACCCCATCCCATGTATGCATAAGAAGTCTCACACAAATTTCCACTACAATTCTCACATTGTGTGAGCTTTTCTGGGGTTGGGGTTTGCACAGCATGGCCCGCCAACCGCACCTAGCTATGTGCACAGCGCTTCCCGACTAAAACTAGAGGCTGGTGATGGATAGGAGTTCCCTAGTTGCGGTGGGACTAGCATAACGAGTGCGACAGTGTTTACGATCCTTGTCCCCTTGCAACAAGGTTATTGTGTCGCAGCAGCCTTGTATTATATGGTGGCCGAAGCAGGGTAGTGTATGTGGTGGCTCCCTTCCACAAGCTCAGAACATTGGGGGACTTCGAGAAAAAAATGTGGATTAATGTGAGAAAACGTCTAAAACAGACTTGTTTTTTGTTTGCATGAGAAATTTGAAGGAGCTCGCGGATCAACAATATAGCACGACATACACAAGACTGCATGGAAGGAAACAGCTGCAGTTGCTGCCGCCGACGACCCTTACGACGCGAAGCAGAGCGGCGCGCAATATGCAAGAGCTTCTGGCCCGCGGAGCGGATGACTTGGAAGAAAAAGAGCAGAGGATGACTAAAGCTACACTTAACATGTCCATACGAGACAAGAATCAGGCCGGTGATCAGCACCTTCGTGAGCATCAACGAGTATTGATTACAGAATTAGACGTCGGAACGGGAGGCCTAGGGTCTCACGCGGACTACGGCCTGCATGGGGAGCAAACAAGTACAAATCCTAAAAATAATGATATTACTCACGGTAGTGGCAGCAGCTCCTCCTCTAAGATTAACAGATCAACAACGTCTTATACGCCCAGCGTCATGAGCGTCCACACCTCCACAGAAGGCCTGGATCAGGAGCTCTTTTATGACCAGGCGCTGCAGCCCGACACAATAATATCTCAGCCGTCCAGGTCATATATCACTAAATCTGACGAAGCTGGCAGCCTGATCAGCGCCAATAAACAAACAATTGGGTCAGGACCAGCCCATCAGGCGCCCCAATTTGCCGACGATATTCTAGCTGCATTACCAGCTGACGCTGACTGCAATAATACGGCCACCGGCCAGTACCATATAAATGCAGAGAGGGAGCGTCCGCATAATATATTGCAGCAGACTAAATCGAGCGGCGCAGACCACAAGCTGTGGCCAGAAGACCATGATGATGATGCTGGCCATCGCCAGCATTTTGTGATCTCTCGTATTCGGCATCATGATGATGAGGATCATGACCTCCGCCAGCAGCACCACCATCATCATCGTTATGATCGGTCTCGTCGCAGTGCTGCCAGGTCATACGGCCTCACGCGCCACCTCAAGCGATCTGGCAGCGCCATCGTGTCCCATGTGAACGCCCGCGTCGTCAAGAAGCTCAAGGTGGTCCCCGGCAGGATCGCCGCCCGGCCCCGCCACGTGGCCTTCGTCTTCGCTTCCTCAACCCTCGTCACTGCCGTTGGGCTGGCCTCGTATTGGTACCACTTGAAGGAGCTGAAGGAGCGAGAGAAGGCTCATCAGTTGAAGAGATGGTGGTGGTGGTGATCCTTCACCGAGAGAGGCCACAGATACTAATATGGCACTCAGCTCAGCTTCATCTACATATATGCTCTTATACTTTGTTTGTTTCATTTTATGTGCTCTTTCACTTTATGTGCTCTTTCACTTGGTTTGTTTCATTTTATGTGCTCTTTCACTTGGCTTTCTTTCCAATTCTGGTTTAAGTCTTCAGTTTCTTTCCTAACCTTTGTAGTTGTTAGCTTGTTGCTTCTTTCCAATATATCTTGTCTTGGGAATTAACTTAGCATTCTTTTGAACGTTTTAAATAAGTAAGGAGAACTGCATTATAGCATCTACGAACTGTAATGGTAAGGCTTGCAAGATTCATACATAATGAACGAGCTGTCCCATATTACTATACTTTATATGGGGTACATTGCATCTTTGATGACGACATAGCATAACAAGGCAAATATAAGATCCGTCTTGTGATGAACTTATAAGCATTGATAGACAATTACATCACAAGATAATGTACCAATTTATGGGTGTGACATAAGGCATGGTGAACGTAAACTATTGAGCAGGTTGTGTTTGTCTACACATAAGGAGCATGGTGCAACAATAAATCCAAAACTAATTTGACTAAAGACAATGGTATGTCAACATTTTGGATTTCCATTTTTAGATATTATATACATATCGCGATTTTTCAATCAAATGTGAGAGCATTTTTTGCATAGGTGACTGGATTGTCAAGAGACTAACTTACGGTAACTAGATACCAAAATGAGTAGATAAAATACTTCTCTCCCAACTGAAATGGCAAGTGTCTAGCTCTACACACGAAATTGTGCAACTTATATCAATATGGTTTGGATGGCCTCTTGTTAGAACCTTCAATGAATCTATTCTATCTATTAAGAAAAGTTTTACCTAGCCTCCTGTCAAAGCACCAAAAGCCTTACTGAGACTAAAGCGGCTCTCACATTTTTTTTTTGGTACTATTTCTAAAATTTACCACTCATGATACTAAGAGAAACCATAGAGATCTATGAAAGAGAGAAAGAAGACAACAATAGAATCTTTTTTGAAATCTATGAGAGAGGGAAATAAATTTGCAAGAGAGTTGTGATGAAAGAACCCACAACTTGAAAATACCTCACACACACACACACACACACACACACACACACACACATGCACTACAACAAAAAGGCCTCTTAGACGCACTTTTAGACGCAATTTTTGAATTGAGAGAAAATCTTACGGGCGTGTCTACCAGCCCGTCTATTTGTGCGTCTACCATTTCGTGTCTATAGTCGCATGTATGAGGAAATTTACATGCACCAATAGACGCACGGTAGACGCGCATATACACACATGAATACAAGCGTATAGGAAAACCAAAATTGTTGTTTATTTAATTTATTTTGTGCTTCTACCAGCACGTCTACATGGAAAATTAGACGGGCATATAGACACGTTCATAGACGCGCTTTTACACGCGCTAATAGACGCGAACGCAAAACCAAAAATCTCTTTTTTTTAAAGATATTTAATTTTTTTTAAATTTGAATTAGATAGCGTGTGTATAAGCGCGTGTACTTTGTATTTTATACATGAGTATAGACTCGCGTTTTCTGCAATTTAGACGCGAAGAACAGAACTGGAAAAAAAAAACCAGAGAGCAACCACATGCTCTCTGGTTTATTTTTCCCCCTCCCATACATCAAATTGTGGATTTGGGAAAAACACAATGGATCTAAAGGCACGAGAATTGAAAACAAAAATCCATGTATTCATTATAGATAAAACGCATTTACACGGGGAGTTTAAGTGCTTGCGACCTAAAGCGTGGCCGCAAGCAGTAGGCTCAAAGATGGATAATAGATATACAAGGAAACAAGGCCATAGAGGAGGTATGGTGTTCCTCTATGAATCTGAAGAAGAAACATCTTCGCTAGCACCACCATGGCTACTAGTGTCGATATCCCCCTCCTCGCTATGCTCCACATCGGGGTTCGCCTACACACACAAAAGATCAAGGTTGCTTACATACAATTGCAAAGAAAAAGTTATAATTAGCTATAATTTTAATATGAAAGTAAGAAAAACATACCTCCTCTGGCTGTCGAATCCTCATAGCTCAGTTGTATTGCTCCTCAATGATGAGACCCTCCTCATAGAAGTGAAGCCATGTGGCTGCACGGTTATGGCCTCGATATGGTAACCTACCTCTCTAGGAATAGGTATCCTACCAACGATAATAGTCTGCAAAACAATTATGATATATACAAACAATTATGAGACACAATGTATTAGAATAAATTATATAAAGAATTGAAAGAAATATAAATTTTAAAAAACTAGAAATCAAAATATACTTACAAACTCTACCTCCCACGACTCTCTGCCGCCCGATCTGTAATGCGACAATCCCATGGTTTCCATTTCGATGCGTCGCGCCTCTGCATGCTGGCAACTCTTCACTCACTACAACAAAAAGGCTCCATAGACGCGCTTGTAGATGCAATATTTGAATTGTGAAAAAAAAGTCGGACGCGTTTATTAACGTGTCTATTTTCGCGTCTACAAAATCGCGTCTAAAAGCGCACTTATAGGGAGAAGTAGACGCACACTTAGACGTGGCTATAGACGCAGATATAAACGTGCTACATAAATATATAATCATATTTATAAAAAAGTGGATATATTCATATTGTGTGTCTATACATGCATGTATCTACGCGTCTATAATCGCGTTTACTCTGAAAGTTTTTGACGATAATAGACGCGCATTTATCCTGCAATTTAGACGCGCTGATAGATGCGCAAAACAGAGGTATGAGAAAAAAACCAGAGAGCATGTGGCTGCAAGCCACATGCTCTCTGGTTTTTTTCCCCTCCATCAACATCAAATTGTATACTTAGGGAAAACAGAGAAAGATTATTTCAAAGATTGGATACTGAAAACAAAACAATATATGTAGCACACGAAATTTCATATATATAGATGAAACGTTTTTACATTATGAGTTATAGCGCTTGTGACCTCATGGTCGCAAGCTAGCTGAAAGTAATACATATCAAAAATGAAAATTACAAGCCAAGGGGAAGCATGCATGCATGGGGCTCCTCTATATCTCCTCAGAAGAGGCATCATCATCGCTACCACCACCGCTGCCTGTGCCGCTACCGTTGCCGCCATCGCTACTGCTAGTTCCCCCTTCGCTATCCTCAACTGCATCAGGGTTCACCTACACAAAGGATTAAAGTATATAAATACCATTACAAACAATAAATCATATTGATCTATACTTTTCATGTAAAAAATAAAACATACCTCTTCTGGTGGTGGAATCCTCATGGCACGATTATATTGCTTCTCCATGATGAGTCCCTCCTCGTAGAAATGCTGCCAAGTGGACGCCCGGTTATGATCTCGATGGTAGCCTACCTCTCTAGGAGTAGGCATCCTACCAACGATATGGAACTACAAAACAATTTGAACATATAACATATTAAAACACACTACATAATGAAGTGAAACAAATTACAAAATTTAATTTTAAAAAAGGAATCAAATAATACTTATAAACTCAGCCTCCCATGACTCCCTGCCACCCGATCCATAATGCGAGGATCCCATGGTTGCCATCTGGATACGTCGCGCCTCTGCATGCTGGCGACTTATCATTTTCTACGTTGCTCTCTTCTTGGCCTCTTTCCACTCCTTGCGATGGCAATTGGGTGGTTGGCCATATCTAGGGCGCCCCTGCTCTTGTCTCCGCAATGACTCCTTGGCGCGCGTCATAAGGTGAGACCTCTTGTTATGAAGCACGTCTCTCACCTTTGACCGTTCCCAATCATCTTAGAAGCGTGAATTCTCGGGATTAGGGTACCTTTTATGTACTGCCCGCAGCACCTCTTGCCACAAACCATTATTTTAGTGCTTGAAGGGAATCATGCAATCTTTGTATGTGGCATGCACGATACTCCTCAAGTAGGCTATCACTTCCCTCCCCTCGAAGTCATGCAAGATACCACCAACATCAGTGATAGAGTAGTACATTTGTGGAGGCTCACCTCTCATTTTCCGGTGAGGGTGATCGAGAGCTACCACCTACGCAACCCCCACAAAGCCCTCGACCTCCTCGTCCTCCCGCACCACTCTCCCTCCTCCCTCGACTTGCACTACCCTCTACCTCACTCGATACACGTGCCTCTGCAGATGTACGTGCTTCGACCAATCCATGTACCTCAGCTAATCCCTGTGTAGGCAAAGATGTGATAGGTGTCCTAGACATCACATTGAAAACCTCATCTGCAGTGGGAGGGCGACCAAGATAATTGGTCATCTCCCCCATGAATTGCTCCTTGTTGAATGGGGTGCTGGAGGATCCAGGATTCCACATCTACACAAAAAAAATCATATTACCCTGTGTAGATAAAACATATTACATACAACGTCTATACCTGCGTCTCTGTGTGTGTCTATACCTGCGTCTCTCTGAGCGTCTGTCAGTGTGTGTATCCTCGCGTGTATACTGCATAGCACACGCGATGAAAGATGCGCCCCCAGAGAAACGTTTTCTGCGTCTATATCTATGTCTACACTAAGATGTAGACGCGCTATCAGACGCGCTTTGTCGGATGATTTTGCCAGGCGACCGCCATTATTGATTTACAAAATGCAATACATAATGAAATCACAAATCCTAAATACATAGACAGAGCAGAGAGAGAAAGATAGAAAGAGAGAGAGAGAGAGAGAGAGAGAGAGAGAGAGAGAGAGAGAAAGAGAGAGAGAGAGAGAGAGAGAGAGAGAGAGAGAGAGACTCACCTTGGGTGTTTGGTGTGGCGGGTGGTAGCGCTTCTTCCTTCTCCTTCTTCCTCTTCTTGGTAAGTTACCCTCCCTTAATGCTTGCTTCCTTGCTTGCTGTTTCTTCTTGTTCTCCTCTCTCTTGTTTTCTCTTTCTTCCTCTCCTTGGCTTTCCTTTTTCCCTTCTTGTGTGTTTGAAATGAAAGAAGAGGTGAGTCATGAGGAGGTGAGGCATGAAAAGACTAGGTGAGGCATGAAGAGACTGCATGTCGGCTAAACTCAAGCTTCAGAACCGCAAAAAACGTAGGAAAGGAAAGGCGTAGTTTGAAAAGAAATGATTTAAGTATGATTTGAATTTTGAAGTGTGCGTCTATTTTTGCGTGTATAAGCGTGTCTATTTGCGTGGATATATAGACGCAAAAATCGTGTCTATTTACACGCATGTATAGACGCGCCGATAGATGCTGTGATAGACACGTCGGACTTTGCACATCTAACATGCGCGTCTATGCCTCGTTTTTGTTGTAGTGACTTTCTCTGTTGCTTTCTTCTTGGCTTTCTTTCACTCTATGTGGTGGTACATAGGTGGTTGGCTATAGGCTCTACTACAACAAAAAGGCTCCATAGACGCGCTTGTAGACGTAATATTTAAACTGTGATAAAAAATATCGAGCACATTTATTACCGCGTCTACTGCTGCATCTACAATTTTGCGTCTAAAAGTGCGCTTATAATCAGAGTTACATGCCCATATAGACGCACATATAGACACGCGTATTCATGCGCTACGTAAATATATAATCATATTTATAAAAAAGTGGATATATTCATATTGTGCATCTATCTATGCGTATATCTACGCGTCTAAAAAAGCGTTTACTCTGCAAGTTTTTGACGAGAATAGATGTGTATTTGTCCTGCAATTTAGACGCACTGATAGATGCGCAAAACAGAGGTATGAAAAAAAAACCAGAGAGCATGTGGCTTTGCAAGCCACATGCTCTCTGGTTTTTTTTTCCCCATCAACATCAAATTGTATGCTTAGGGAAAACATAGAAAGATTATTTCAAAGATTTTTGTACTCATGAAAATAAAACAATGTATGTAGAACACGGAATTTCATATATATACATGAAACGTTTTTACATGATGAGTTCTAGTGCTTGTGACCTCAAGCATGGTCATGGTCGCAAGCACTAGCAGAAAGTAATACATATAAAAAATGAAAATTACAAGCCAAGGGGAGGCATGCATGTATGAGGCTCCTCTACATTTTCTCAGAAGAGGCATCATCATCGCTACCACCATCGTTGCTTGTGCCACTGCCATTGCCGCCACTGCTACAGCTAGTCCCCCCTTCACTATCCTCTACTGCATCAGGGTTCACCTACACAAAGGATTAAGGTATATAAATACCATTACAAACAATAAATTACAGTTACCTATACTTTTCATATAAAAAATAAAACATACATCTTCTGGTTGTGGAATCCTCATGGCACGATTATATTTCTCCTCCGTGATGAGTCCCTCCTCATAGGAATGCTACCAAGTGGACGCCCGGTTATGACCTCGATGGTAGCCTACCTCTCTAGGAGTAGGCATCCTACCAACGATATGATACTATAAAACAATTTGAATATACAACGTATTAGAACACACTACATAATGAAGTGAAACAAATTACAAAATTTAATTTTTTAAAAAAAATCAAATAATACTTACAAAGTCAGCCTCCCATGACTCCCTGCCACCAGATCCATAATGCAATGATCCCATGGTTGCCATCTGGATATGTCGTGCCTCTGCATGCTGGCGACGTCATTTTCTCTATTGCTCTCTTCTTGGTCTCTTTCCACTCCCTACGGTGGCAATTGGGTGGTTGGCCATATCCAGGGCGCCCTTGCTCTTGTCTCTACAGTGACTCCTTGGCGCGCATCATAAGGTGAGACCTCTTGTTATAAAGCAAGTCTCTCACCTTTGACTATCGCCAATCATCTGAGAATCGTGAACTATCGGGATTAGGGTATCTTCTATGTACTGTCCGCATCACCTCTTGCCACAAACCATTTTTTTAGTGCTTGAAGGGAATCATGCAATCTTTGTATGTGGCATGCATGACACTCCTCAAGTAGGCTATCACTTCCCTCCCCTCAGAGTCATGCACAATACCACCAACATCAGAGATAAAGTAGTACATTTGTGGAGGCTCACCTCTCTCATTTCTCAGTGAGGGTAATCGAGAGCTACCTCCTAGGCAACCCCCACAAAGCCCTCGACCTCCTTGTCCTTCCGCACGACTCTCCCTCCTCCCTCGATGAGCACTACCCTCTACCTCACTTGATGCACGTGCTTCTGCAGATGCACGTGCTTTGGCCGATCCATGTACTTCAACTTAGCTGATCTGTGTATATGCATAGTGCATGGAATACCTATTAGCAGAGGTGTGCCAAGGTTTGGTGTTCGTGCGGCAGTGCTAGGCAAAGATGTGATAGGTGTCCTAGACATCACACTGAAAACCTCCTCTACAATGGGAGGGTGGCCAAGATAATTAGTCATCTCCCCCATGAATTGCTCCTTGTTTGGAAAACCTCTAAAAAAGCTTCTAACACCTCTAGAAAACTCCGCTAAGGTGTTGTTCATGTGTTCCAACTCAAGATCAGTGCTGGAAGATCCAGGATTCCACATCTACACAAGAAAAATCATATTACCCGGTGCAGATAAAACATATTACATGTTGCTCTATATCTGCATCTTTGTGTGCGTCTGTCAACGCATCTATTTCCGCGTCTATACTTGCGTCTACACTGTCATCTGGATGCGCTGACAGACGTGCACAGTCGGACTATTTTTTTCAAACTTGGTTTAAAAACGCACAAAAAAACCTCCATAGATGACAATCTATAGCATGTAAAGAGAGAGAGAGAGAGAGAAACAAACAGACAGAGAAAGCAAACAAGATTGAGAGAGAGAAGAAAAACTCACCTTCTTTGCTTGTTCCGACGGGTGGTGGCTAGGTTGCAAGCTCCTTGTCCACCTTCTCCCTTCCCTTGGTAAGTTGCTTGAATATTCTTCTTTTCCTTGCTGTTTGGCTCTTGTTCTTTACTCTTTGGCTCTTTTTTTCTCCTGTCCTATTTCCTTCCCTCATTGTCTTCATGAAGTGATAGATAGACATGAGTAGTGATGTCGAGCTCAAACTGCAGAAAACGCGCAAAAAACGCAGGAAAGCACAGGTTTGAAAAGAAAGCCATAACTTTTTTAAAAAAAAATTTATATTTGCATAGCGCATCTGTAAGCGCGTGTAATTGCGTATATATATGCGCAGATAATACCTATTACACGCGTTGTGACAAACGCGCAGTAACAATTAAACTAATTAGATGCTAGCTTTTGGTTGTTTTTGGATCAACATGACATGACTTTCCTAGTCTTTCAATATCAAAATGTTTGCATCCATGTTGTAAGTATCAATGCATGCATTTAGGGAATATGACATATATAGATTGTATGTGCATAGTGGTCCAACAAATTAAGCCTCTTTCTTATTTGCAGACATTATATATTGTAGTTAAACTCTAACAGTTTATATTGTGCAAAAAGGTATCATTGATTTAAGCTAAGATATTGATCTACGTTGCTATTCATACAATTTCATTTATGTTGGGTTGGCCAATCTGCTTGATTAATGCAAGATATGCTTGATATGATGTTTTTGATTGAGAATACTAGTGAAATATATAGAAAATCTTGAGATAAGAGATGGTACACTAGCAAATCGATTGACCTATGTGGTGACATATATAACAAAGCTTGAGGATAAGAGATAACACATTGGCAAGTCAATTGGCACATATGTGGTGACTTACTAGACCATCCCACTTGCAATTACATGCAAGTATCAATAGGTGGATAAAGCAGGAATGGTTTTTAGCTAGAGAGAGATAATGCAATGAAGGTGTATATGAAAGAGATAGAGAAATGCATATTATCCATCAATCAATCAAAGATATGTACATGAAGTGACTTGAGTATCATGTCCTATACATGTATATCATCATTTTTATCTCAAGATAAGGACATGATCATAAAGACATGATCATAAAGAGATGAAGTGACTTGAGTATCATCATTTTTAGGATGCTCCATCGACTTCTGCAAGTTCCCATAACCTTGAAGTAGATAGCCAACCACACTGTCCATGGAAGGAAAACTTGACCTCATCAAATTAACCAAGTTAATTTACTTATACATTTCATAGATAAGAGATTTGTAGTTGGCTTGTTGGTATTGCAAAGTATTCTTACAGTGATCTATTTTAGTCACCAACAAGTGGATACACTAGCTAAAGATGATGAAAAGAGGACATGTGCACATTGGCTACATGTGGTCCACCTTATCTAAAATTATATGTGAGCTATAAGTGCACCTTGACATGATTGGAACAGCTTGCACATGCACAAGCCAACTGATTTACATCAATCTACTCATGCTATGAATTGGCATGCATGTCTTGCTTTTGCTTTGATTGTATTGATTGTGATGTATATTCCTCGAGAATAATGAGAATCAAGGGACTACCCTAAAAAGTGACGGTACTCCCTTGAATCACCGATTAAGCTTTGATCTATAAGTTTATGCATGGCTAGGTTAAGTGCACAACAAATAAGACATGTGAGTGTATTGATCAGTTATCTCTCTCTCTCTCTCTCTTATATATATATATATATATATATATATATATATATATATATATATATATATATATATATATATATATATATATATATATATATATATATATTGCACATGCACAAGTCAACCTTTGATCTATAAGTTTTAGCCATGGCTAGGTTAAGTGCACAATAGATGCAACATGCGCATGTATCAATCACTTCTCTGATAATTATGTCGTATATACATCCAATCATCATGCCCTATCCAATCACATTTGTATAGGGCATGATTGGATGTATATAGGGCATGAAATCACATATATATAATTAGCTTTGAATGATTGGATGTATATTTATAGTACTCAGAAAGAAGCAAAGTTGGTAATGTATATCATGTCCTTATGATCCTATACATGTATATCATGTCCTTATGATCTAGGTGTAATTACGTCGTATATACATCCAATCATGCCCTATCCAATCACATTTGTATAGGGCATGATTGGATGTATATAGGGCATGAAATCACACATATATAATTAGCTTTGAATGATTGGATGTATATTTGTAATACTCAGAAAGAAGTAAAGTTGGTAATGTATTCAAACAAATACTAGCTGTTAAGAGGTTTGATCATATTTAGGGACTTTATGAGAAATGAAAAATATGTGCATTTATTTTTGCATCTATAGGCGTGTTTATAAACGCGGATATATAGACGCATTCTGTATGCTACGTAAATAGACGCGCTGATACACGTGCTTATAAAAGCGCCCACTTTTTCGCGTGTACAGTGCACGTCTATAGGGCCTTTCTCTTGTAGTGCTCCAAGCCCCTCCTCCTGTCTCCGCAGTGGCTCCCTGGTGTGTGTCATGAGGTGGGATCTTTTGTTGTGAAGCAAATCCCTCACTTTTGTGCGTCCCCAATTATCTGAGAATCGCTGACCCTCAGGATTTGGATACCTCCTATGGACAGCCCTCAACAGCTCCTGCCACAAGCCGCTTTTCAAATTCTTGAAGTAAACGAAACAATATTTATACGTTGCACGCATGACGCTCCTCTTGTACGCCATTACATCCCTTCATTGATCATCATGGAAGATGCCACCAGTATCTGTAACTCTATAGTACTGGCGTACAAGCTCCTCTACGTGATCTTCTAGTGAGGGTGATCGCTCGCCACCTCCTACGCAACCCCCACACAAGCCTTGTCCTTCCCCTCGACTCTCCCTCCTCCCTCTCTGTCGACTACCCTCTACCTCGTTGGATGCATGTGCTTTTGCAAATGCACATGCGTCAGCTAACGCTTGTGCTTTAGCCGATGCATGTATAGGTGCTGCACGTGGAGTACCTGCAATTGGAGTTTGAATATTTGGTGTTTGGGAAGCAGTGCCAGGCAAAGATGTCAGAGGCATTCCAGACATGATGTTGAACACCTCGTGTGCTGTGGGAGAGCAGCCAAGGTGTCTAGTCATCTCTCCCATGAAGTCTTTCTTACTAGGAAAACCTCCAAAAAAAGCATTGACCTCTCTGCTGAACAAGCCCAATGTATCATTCATGCGATCCAAATCTAGGTCATTGCTAGATGAACCAGGATGTGATATCTGCAAAAACAAAATATAGAAAAAAGACAAATTCGTACAATTTTAGAAATAAAAAAATATTTTTTATCAGAGCTGGCTGGCGCGTGTATAATCACATCTGAGATGCAGGATAGACGCGCTCTCAAACGCTTTCCTGAGGTCAAACCCTCTGGTCAGAGCGCGTGTATATCCACGTCTGAGATGCAGCATAGACACGCTTTGAAATGCGATTCTGAAGTTAAAGCTTCTGGATAGAGCGCGTGTATTCTCGCATCTAGAATGCAGAATACACATGCTTGGAGAGGCGGCTCTGAAGTCAAAGCTTCTGGACAGAACGCGTGTATTCTCGCATCTGAGAGGCAGAATACACGCGCTAGGAGGCGCGACTGCGGACATGAAGACAGCAAACATAACTGCGCTTCTATGTCTGCGTCTGTACTGAAATCTACACGTGCTGTCAAACGCACTCAATCGGGTGCTTTCAATTCGACAACCGCCATCCATGATTTATTTGTGCTATAAGAAGTTCAATCATAGATCCTAATACAGAGAGAGAGAGAGAGAGAGAGAGAGAGAGAGAGAGAGAGAGAGAGAGGACTCACCTTGGGTCTTTGGTGTGGATGGGTGGTGGCGTTGCTTCCTTCTCCTTCTTCCTCTCCTTGGTGAGTTACTCTCCCTTGATGCTTACTGCTTGTTGTCTCTTCTCTTTGCTTCTTCTTCCTCTTGTTCTCCTATATTTTGTTCTCTCTTTCTTCCTCTCCTTGGCTTTCTTCTTTCCCCTCTTGTCTCTTTGAAGTGAAAGAAGAGGTGAGTCATGAGGAGGTGAGGCATGAAGAGACTAGTGGAGGTAGACTACATGTCGGTTAAACTCGAGCTTTAGAACACGCAAAAAACACAGGAAAGGAAAGGCACAGTTTGAAAAGAAATGATTCAAGTATCTTTTGAATTTTGACTTTTGCGTCTATTTTTGTGTATATATGCGCGTCTATATTTACATAAACGCGCTTATAGATGCAAATTTAGACATGCAAATAGACGCAAATTTAGACGCGTAGACAAACGCAAGTATAGACGCGCATTTAGCTTTTATCATGAGTTTTTGTTTTTAAGATAAGTTTTGATAGTAAATTCTTATCATAAGTTTTTATGTATTTATGATAAGTTTTGTGTATTTAAAATTGAGATCTTAGAATAATTAATACTCCAGCTTGAAGTTTTTATGTAAACATATGAATAACAAATTTGATATCGTCATGAATTAGGTTTAATCATGTCGTTGTCATCACCTAGTGCGGTGCATGCTAATGAGTCAACGAGCACATCCTCAAGTGAGGATGAAACATTACGTCTTCATAATCGAGATGCATGGTTACGATGAAAAATTAAATGCATGTGTGATCGTTGTCGAGGGTGTATTTTTCGAGCACATCGAGTTGCAATGTCACACCTCAGTATGTATGGAGAATGGGACCGAGAAAAATCACCGATATTCATTGTTTTTAACACTAAGATTGCTAGTCTATGTTACTCAATATATATCAACATACATGAAAATCCCTTTTGTGGTTGAGCAGGATGCGATGCCACATCCTCAAATGCTCCCTCCCAGGCGTCGAGAGGCTGCAAAACGTCGGCGCAAGGAGGCAGAGTCTTCAAGAAGAGTGGAGACTGACGACCATGATAGTAGCCCTCATGAAATGCCCTATCAAGTTGTAGAGGATGAGATTTTGGACAACATGGTATACAATCTATTTTCGCAACTAGTTCAAGGAGAAGGTCACTCTACAAAGCCAAATGACCCACTATACGTAGCGTCATCTACTCCGTTGTATGAAGGTTGTACGTACTCCGTTCTTCGTGTGTCCCTCGAGATACTTAACTTGCAAACAATTTATGGATGGAGTAATGTTAGTTTGAATGCGTTATTGAAGTAGGTATCAATTCATTTTGGCTTATGAATCATAATATTAATTGTTCTATTTTGAAATCAGACACAAATATATGTTGGTGGTTTTTTAACTCACTTTTAAAAATATATGTAGGTTATTATCACAAACGCTTCCAAAAGAAAACAAATTGCTAACTAAGAGAGAGCAAGCAAGACATTACTTGACATCTCTGGGAGGCCTCAATTATGTCAAGATCCATGCATGTGTCAATGATTGCGTCTTATTTCGTGGGATTCATGAGTTCGCACGAGAGTGTCCTGTTTGTGGCGAATCAAGGTATGAAGTGGAGATGAAGTCAATGGATGTGCCTCGTAAGGTTTTGCAACATTTTCTGATTGTTCCACGTATTCAACTTATGTTCAAGTGTAAGTTTATTGGAAAGCTCATGTCATGGCATGCTAGTCATCATTCAAGTGATGAAAAATGGAGGATCCCTGCAGACACACCGGCATGGCAATATATAGATAATTTGTGGCTCGTTTTCAAAGAAGAGCCAAGAAATTTGAGATTTGATTTAGGTATGGATGTAATCAATCCATTTGGCATCAAAAGCACATCATACAGTGTATGGCCAGTGGTATTGGTGAGCTATAATATTCCTCCATTCATGGCAATTAAAAAGGGACATGTAATGTTGTCCCTTCTGATTCCCGGAAAGCACAAGGTAAAAAACATGGACATTTACTTAGAGCCTTTGATTGAAGAGTTAGAAATGTTATGGGAAGGTATTGAGGTACAAGATACAAGCACATCTGCATCCTCTAGAGATTTCACGTTGAAGGCCATGTTGTTGTGGACCATGCATGACTTTCCAGGATATGAAGAGTGTTCAAGTACATGTATATAACTCTATATTTGAAATTCAAGACTTGAATCAATTGCATATTATTAATTTACTTATTTGTTCAAGTTTAACCACATCAGAATATCATGCATGTCCTATTTGCGGTCCCTCTCTAGTTTCCTCTAGGTCGGCACGTTTAAAGAGGGTTATCTATGACAATCATCATCGATTTCTTCCTATTGACCATCCCAAATATGTTCTCCCTACTAATGGAATGACTCCACAATCTCTAACCATTTGAGATTGGAAGGAGAGATGGATTAATGCCGACATCCACCCTCCACTCGGCATGAGTCGGTAAGAAGTGCATTTCTCTCGATTGACTTTAAAGTATTTAGCATGATGAATTGTTTACATAATATATTGTTTGTTTGTTAGGTTCTCTATATTTTTTTGTCTTTTGTATTGGACTGAACTCAAGATCAATCACCTGTTGGACCCCATGCACATATTCAAAAATGTTGTATCTATATTATGGGATCACTTGATAGGGGCTCATGATTCAGTCAATGTAAGGGAGGATTTATGTAACATTGGTCTCATGAGACGAGTCTGGCCACGCATTGGACCCAGAGGAAAGATTGAGCTACCCCATGCACCTTGGATGTTGTCAAAGAACGAGGAAAAATTAGTGAAGGAACAAATATGTAGCTTTCGAACACCCACAGGATGTATGAGATGTCTCAAGGGAGCCTTCATAAAGAAAAAGAAAAGAGGTGTGGAGCAACTATCTGGTTTGAAGTCCCACGATTGGCACAAAATGATTCAAGTAAGGGTATCGCTATCCATAAATATAGTAATTAGTGGAGTAACTATGTGTAAACTTTGGGGTATGATGACTTTTCCCTCAACTAATCATTTAATCTATGAATATTGCTTACATACAGTTCATACTTCCTACTAGCATATCCCATTGTGTATCCAAAGATGTACGTGATATCATTTACAAGATGGGAGAGCTTGTGAGGTGTGTATACATTGTATTTTTTCATTATATATCTTTGAATTTTTACACAAAAATAAACAATTATTAAATACATCCTGACAGATATGTGAATTGCAAGATGCTTGAGTATTATCTGTTGAGGTGGTTTGTTTGGTGGAGGAAATTTTTCATCGGTCCATTTTGACTACTCAATTACATTTACTCGTACATTTGATTGATGAGATCGCACTTTGTGGGGCAGTTCATGCAAGGTGGATGTTTTTTCTTGAGCGCTTCATGAAAACCTTGAAAGATTTTGTGAGGCAAAAAGCACGGCCTGAGGGAAGCATGGTTGAGGTTTGGTTAGTGCAATCATCCCTTGTTTATATATCTGAATATATTGCTGAAGTGGACCCCTCTCAACCACGACTATGGAAAGACGATGAAGATTTGAGGATGACCTCTATAATACCTCAAGGAAAAGGAATGAGTAAAGTGCTAACAAAAGAAGAACTTCGTAAGTTAAATAGTTTTTGTGTGCTCAATAGTGATGTAATGAACAAATGGGTGACACTATATAATGAAGCAAGGGCAAGAAGAAAAAGCGAAAGACAAGCATTTCACACCAGATATGGACGTAATGTCTCATTTTCAGATCATCTAAATGCACTCCCACGTCATATTGATATAGATTGGTTACATGAGGAAATGGAGAGGATGGAAAAAGAGGAGGAAATTAATATATCTCAAGAAGAGTGGGATATGCACGAGGTTGCTTATCAAAGGTGAGACATACTATCAATTAATTTATTTCTAGTTATATTTTATATAATAAATTGACATGTTTGATCTTAATCTTTTACTACTAGTGCACATTATTCAATGCTATTTGGTGTGAGGATAAACATCTTCGAACTCAACGTATAGATGAAAAGAGAAATACCCAAGATTGTGGTGTCCTTGCTCACTTCAAGGATGCCAATGGTACCATGGAAGGTTATTGTGGCTTGATCCAAGATATTCTGAAGCTTGACTTCAGGCGATTCTTTACATATGTACTGGATGTGAAGTGGTTTAAAGAAGTGGTAATAAATGGTGAGCATTGCACAATCAGACATCATCCAAGTGGTTTTGTAATCATTGACTCTACAAAATTTCACCAAAAAAAGAATGACACATTAGTACTACCTCAACAATGCGAGCAGGTATATATGTAAAAGCTAATTTTTTTATATGTATACATGTGATACATATACACAATATAATAAGTATTTAAGTTTCTTGCTTTTGTTTTTCAAATACAGGTTGTCTATCATCCAATGGTAAACAATAACCGATGGTGGCATGTCATCCCTATATCTAATCGTTCAAAACCAATATATGGTAATATTACCGACATAGAGATAGCAAATGACAATCCAACAATTAATGATGATGTACATGATGACACCATAATGGATGATATGCATGATATAGTACAAGATGAACCTTGTTGAGGATGTTCAAGGAAACGTAGAAGAGGACAATAATGTGGTTGATGATGATGAAGTTATCTGATAGTGGGATAGACTTATTTGTTTCATTACCTCTTGGTAACATAGACCTAGAAGTAGATAGTTTAGCAAGGGCTGATCTCATTGAAGATGAGATGGATCATTCACTGTAACATACTTAATTCGCTTAATGATTCAATGTGTATTCTTAATTCTATGGAAAATATCATGCGCATATGTGCATACTCAAGAATCAATAGTCAAGTTTAAAGATAAATTGAATTTTTCATAATAAAAAAGAAGTATTTTTTATCATCTTCAAGTAGAGAAATTACGAGATACATGCAATGCTTGCTACTAATTGTATAATAAGGTTTGTGTCGCTTGCTGCTAATTACTTATATCAGGCTTGTCAACTGGAGGAACTGCAATTCATTAGAGAGCAATGCAAAAATAATTATTAACTCTGGTTTTTTAATTATATTAAGTCCAATTTCAAGTGGTTAAATAATTACGCATCTGAAAACGTGTCTATATTTGCATCTATTTACGAGGATATATAGATGCAAAATTCGCGTCTATTTACACGCTCTTTTACATGCACATATAGATGCAATGATAGACGCGCCTGACTTTGCGTGTCTAACATACACGTCTATGCCTCATTTCTGTTGTGGTGACACAACACACACACACACACACACACACACACACACACGCACACACAAAATGAACTTTTAATCATTTCCTATATAGGAAATTTAATGAAATATAGGCAATCCATTGATATTTCCTATATATGTATTCATGTATTTCCTACATATAACTTACTAGTAGGGAATTACACATCAAAATAGAGAATTTCTTACATTCTTTCAAAATTCCCTATACAAGAGAACAGGATAATATGATTCCCCACATCTAATAGTAGGAAATTATAGATCATTGTAGTGAATTCCTATGTTCTCTCAAAATTCCCTATAATAGAGAATGCAAGAATGTCATTCTCCACTTCTAATAGTAGGGAATTATATGTAGGTATGAAGAATTTCCTACACTCTCTCAAAATTCTCTACATAGAAGAATATACGAAATTCAAGTATTGCTTTAGGTATTTAAGATCTAGCTTATAAACAAAAGTATAAATTTGTTAAAGTTAGAATTGACCATATGAAGGTGTCTAAGAGCCATCGACTATCCCAAGTACACATATATACACATGTATACATGCATGCACACACACACACATGCCCTCTCCACTCCTGGTTGAAAAGTCATATCTAGATGCAATTGTGGACTTGTTTTCCTTGCATTAAATGTTAGAAAACTTATCGGAAATGGCCCCCATATTATACAAATGGGTGGCCTCAAGCTAGTTTCTCAATTGTATGCTAAACATGGTTCTATTTTGTTCATTTCATACCCATCTATTGTAAAAATGCTTCTTGTTTTTGCTTAGTTCATTTGAGAACTTCTTCTCCTTATTCCTTCAAAAGTTGATTCAAGAGAACAACAAGCCATGTGAAGGTAACGTATAACTAACTATTAGCCAACATTTGAGTAGCTCAATACATACAAACAATAGTAGACATGATAGTTTGATTAGTAGGAGGGAACAATTTGCTGTCTCTGATATGGACTCGATGAAATCGAATTATTAGAGAGCTTCTAATGAGAATTAGTTGTAAGTTATTTTATTGCTAGTACTCAATTGAATTTGGTTCCTTTTTTGTATTATAGAAAATGTTTTGATTGACTAAAATATCTACTTTAGTTCTTAATAAGAGTTCGTGTAAAAGATTCCTTACCTTCCTTAATTATAGTGAGTGAAAAGATTTTAAACTAAGATAGATTCATATAATTTGCTATTTTTAGTATGAAATAGAATTTATAGTAAATACTTACAAAGATAATATTTAGTGACATGACTAAGCCAAAATGCTTCAATTCTTAGCTAGGTGCTTAAAGGCAACCCTGAAGACTTGGTCGTTTTTCCTAAGTGTCCTAAGTAGAGCCAGAGCATTGCTTTATATTTTTAAACATAATATCTATTGAAATTTTATTTTCCTTCTTTATGAAAACCTTGTTCCTAATGGTCCAAATGATTTTTAGAACAATGGCCCTTACTACTTTCCAAAGCTTTAAGGACCCCTAATTTAGGGATCCTTTATCAACCAAACGAAGCTGTGTCCATCCTAATTGTATTATTTAGCCCAACAAGATGGATCCATTCTCTCACTCTTTCCCACAATCTCCTTGCCCTCACATAGTGCCAAAAGTGATGGGTGACTATCGCACCATGTACAGTATAAAGGAGTCATCAATCATTGATTTTCATGAATTTGGAAATCTTAACCTTTAGTAGGTATCCTTCATGGTATCCTTTTAGCACCCACTTTCCATAGCATTAAGTTCAATGGTGCCACCTTTGAAGTTCGCAGTAGTTTTCTTCTCAAAGTATCAATAATGGTGTAAGGGTAACATGTCTTCATGCTTCTTTGATGTGGACAGCCATCTGTCCCTTCTCTTCTATAAATCCTATTTCTTGCTTGTTTTGCATGTTGATTTTCCACTTGTATTGATGAGAGAGAACCACATATCTTCTAGACCAATCTTCATGTCTAGCAACCACTTTGCCTTCTTGATCTAGGGGAGTGTAAAAGATTCCTTACCCTCCTTAATTATAGTGAGTTAAAAGATTTTAGACCAAGATAGATTCATATAATTTTCTATTTTTAGTATGAAATAGAATTTATAGTAAATACTTACAAAGATAAAATTTAGTGACTTGGCTAAGCCAAAATGCTTCAACTCTTAGCTAGGTGCTTAAAGGCAACCCTGAAGACTTGGTCATTTTTCCTAAGTGTCGTAGGTAGAGCCAGATCATTGCTTTATATTTTTAGACATAATATCTATTGAAAATTTATTTTCCTTCTTCATGAGAACCTTGTTCCTAATGCTCCAAATGATTTTTAGAATAATGGCCCTTACTATTTTCCAAAACCTTAAGGACTCCTAATCTAGGGATCCTTTATCAACCAAACAAAAGATATGTGCATCCTAATGGTATTAATTAGCCCAACAAGATGGATCCATTCTCTCACTCTTTGCCACAATCTCCTTGCCCTCACAAAGTACGAAAAGTGATGGGTGACTATCTCACTATGTACAATATAGAGGAGTCATCAATCATTGATTTTCATGAATTTGGAAATCTTAACCTTAGTAGGTATCTTTTTAGCACCTACTTTCCATATTATTAAGTTCAACACTTGGTGCCACCTTTCAAGTTCTCAGTAATTTTCTTCTCAAAGTATCAATAATGGTGTAAGGCTAAC
>NW_028229907.1:0-47558 GCF_053477565.2 Lygodium microphyllum | reverse complement strand
TGAAAGAGCAAACAGGAGGAATTTTGTGTGGGGGGGAGAAAGGGTATGAAAGAGCCCTTCAGAGGAATTTTGTGTGGGGGGAAAAGGGGCTAAGGAGCCATATGAAGGGGGGCTTTTTAGGAGGCTTGAGAAGCTTCCTAAGAAGCTTTTGAAGCTTCTGAAAAGGGTCATGGAAGCCCCACATGGAAGGAATGAAGGCGCAGAAGAAGACCCGATTTCTGCATCGGTGTTGACTTCCTCTCTATCACACGCTTCCACCATGGCTCCACGGCAGTGAACGCGATGCCTTCTCCTCTCCCTGCGGCAACGTCAACGATCTGTCCCTCCTCCTCTTTCC
The DNA here is from genome assembly GCF_053477565.2 of Lygodium microphyllum. Classification (NCBI taxonomy): domain Eukaryota; kingdom Viridiplantae; phylum Streptophyta; class Polypodiopsida; order Schizaeales; family Lygodiaceae; genus Lygodium; species Lygodium microphyllum. Next base: position 47,221 of record NW_028229907.1, on the reverse strand, counting down.
CCACCAACACTCCCCTTCTCAGCTCTGGTGGCAATGTGGGCCTCTCCCAACTCACGGAACCACAGTGTCTTGGCTTCTCCCTCTCGAAGGCCAGCATCAACCCTCTTGCTCCATGGCAGCAACCAACGGCAGCGTCAGAGTTCTCGACTCTTCCCTTTCTTCTTCAAAGATCCATAGCTATGGGTTTTATAGGGAGAGGTAGAGGTACCTCCCTCCCCTACACGTCATCGTGCATGCCTTCGTCCGTCCCATGGCATCCAACAAACAGCTTGGTGGCCATTACTATTCCCTTCTCCTCTAGCACGATAGTCGACTAAAGGAGAGAGGAATAACTAATTAGAAAAATTTGCTATTATCCTAACCTTTTAGCCTCCTAAGAGGATATTCATATGCAGAATGCATGGTTTAGATTTGGGAATGTTACATTCTCTCCCCCTTGGAGGAATCGAGAAGTCCTCATCTCGAGATAAACTGGGGATATTGATGGTTGAGAGTGCTTTCATCTATCCAAGTGGCATCCTCTTCGGGATACTCTTTCGACTGGACGAGGCATTCTCTCAAGGTTCTGGATAAAGGTTTCTTAATGTTATTACACGATAATCGTTATAATTTATATTTCATTTCGGATTCAACTATCAACCAAGAATCCTAACCTCTTAAATTTTTATCAATTCTCATCGAGAGAATAGACATTGATAAAAAGAAGTCTTATTGTATTTATATGGGCATAGCCCTTTCAGAATACAACATTTCTTGCGATGATAAGCCAACTTTTTACAGTTAGTTTGGGGAGAATAATGTTGTATTACATTTATCTACAAGAATCGGATAATAGGATGGTTTCGGGTCATGGATCTTGAGGAATTGGTAAGTCATTGGAAGTTCAGGGTATCCTTTCCTTTGGAACCCATTCTTCTCATGGCGCCCCAACACTTTAATCCTGTCAACGGGGATTACACGAGTCACTTTTTCATATACATATGAGTTCAATTCAACCCTCCGACCTTGAATATGTAAAGTTGAGTTTATGTGAACCTCCACAAAAATGAACAGCTTCACGACTTTCAGGTCTTCCAACCACTTGATCCTCTTTAGGTTGGTTTGTAGGTGTGCAAACTGGTGGGCAGCTATATAGTAGATTCCTGAGGTGCCCGTTTATCTTTGTTCCATGTAAAAAGGTGATGGATTATAGATACGCTCTATGATGTTCATCATCTCAACCCTTTCTCGATAATCCGAGGTATGTGTCGCAGTCATAAACATGACGCGGAACACTAAGAACCTATTCCATGCTTCGTAATTCTGCAAGATAGCATCAAAAGTAAGGAAATGGTTTGGAATAGCAACATTTGCTTCACTTCATGTTATTAAGATTTTATAAAAACAATTCCGTTTTTTATTCTCTCTCATACCAACTGTAACGTGTCCACCTGTTATCTTCAGGACACGTCTTAGCAGTCCATCAGAAAGGATGTCCGATCTAGGACTTTTCACGTCTGCCACGTAGCAGAAGTATTCCGACTGTTTCCACTTAGGACCGACCTGAATTAGGGTTTTCCATATTGGTCATTTCCTAACGGCAACTAGCATCGAACTCGAGTGAACTACTTTACGCAGAGACGCCAGATCCAAAGCAGATTCACGCTGCACTTGGTTCAAGGAGAATGGGAAACGAGAGGGATGCGGAGCTCAACCTCTCTGCCATAAGGTATAGTCCCATTCCGTTCCCCTAAAACAATGTAAATCAAGATCATTTATAACTTAGACTCTAGGTCAACGCTCTTGCTGTTCGTGTTTGAGAAGAGTTCCTGACCAAATCGGGACCACCCATCCGTAGGACGGACCTATGGTCACATCCTCCGCACTTTTCTCAGGTTTTTTTAGTTATTTAATTACCTAATACATTTAGTTGAACTGTATTAATCAACTTCCTTAATTAACCCGTTAGGCACTAGTTCCTCCACGTAATCATAGCACTTAACATAGAAAAACAATGTCAAACAGTTCATTTTCAACAGCTTATCATATTTATCTTTGGAATACATAAAGTCCAACCCGTAGGCTTATCCATAATCCGCTTGAAGACTATCCAGCAATCCACAAGGATTACTAATCCAAGTTTCCGCCCGTAAACTAGTATGTAGGCCTCAAGATCCAATCGCGAGTCACCGTGGCCTCTTATGGAGGACCCGGAAGGTGATGGATTTACGGCCAGAGCCCTCTCTAGCACCCAAGCGTCCTTCTGCTCCAAGTAGTGCTCAAAGGAGATACCTCTCGCAGCGGGTTCGGTTCACCTTCCCAATTCGGTTAACAACCCCCTTGGTTAGGGTCAGGCACGTAGTCGGGGGTAACTGAAGCTACCTCTCCCTTCACGCCTTCAACCTAAAGCATTAGATATCCATTTACCTTTTAATTCTTTGAGCAAACAAAGCAAGACAATGCTCTTAAAATTGTTACAAGCACAAACAATTCCATTGGTCGTTATTTTTGGCCAACTGCTAAGGAGTGAATCCTTCTTTCTGAACACATCCAGCACTCGATTCGGGATCAATTACGACTTGGCAAGATCCCGTATATCCTGGGTTAGGGCCATACCCTATTAACCCAACTTGATCAATACCTTAAGTTTATATATTATTCCAATTTATTGATTGGTATTTTGCTTCCAAGCAATTATATTTACCCAAGAAAGGTACTTTATCAGGACAATTATTCATCCTCTTGCAAGATAAACTTGCATAAGAATCTGCCAATCTCATTTCGAGGAATTGGCCATTCCCTTGTGATCAAATCACAAGATCATGCAAATCTGCAACTTGTTGCACAAGTATCACATCAAACTATGGGACTATTCTACCCATCCACGGTGTCTTCTAATCATGGTATTATGATTAGATATAACAATTCGTTCCTGATTGCATTAGGACGACATTGTCGGTCTTAGGGTTCCGAGTTTCATCTTTTTAGTGAGAGATTCATAGGAAAAAACCCTAGATCACTTCTCACAAGTATGTTCCAATTTCCCTACATTTCGTGAATGTGGGCAAGTCTTTAGGGTATATGACTTTTAGCTTTGGTAATACGAGCGACTAGGTAATGTCCTCAACGTGCTAACCCTAGTTAGCTCTTTGGAATATATTGCATTGAATTAACCCTTCCTAAACGAGTAGGTCGCGGTTTTAGGTGTTTAGGTTTAAACCAATTTAACTCGTCTATTCTTGAAGATAATTATGCTACATTTCCATAACCACATGATTCATTGTCTACGTGTAAGTTGACTTGCAAAACCTAACTTTTCGGGTTACGATCAAATCATAGGTTAAGTTATACCATCATTTCAATTGATCATCCTATAACATATAAAAAAGATTCATGCTTAAAACATGCAACATTTTTCTACTTTCTTTTTCGAATGAGTTTGTCGTATGCTAAACTTACACACCCTTTCGTTGATTTAAGTTTTTAGGCCACTTGCCTAGAGTTAAATCTTCTTCATGCAACCCTAGCAATTTCCTACGGTTGCTAGCAGCTTTCTTTAGGAATCATTTCGAAAAGGATGTTCAATAATGCAATATGGGGTTTATTTCCTCCATGCTGAACCGGCGTGTTCTATCATAATTCACTTTTGTAAAAATGGACATTATTCTAATTTCAATTCATTGCAATGCATAAAAACTACTTGCTAGAAATGCATAGCAATCTTCTACTCACTTTATTTTGTTCGTTTTATTGAAATTATTAATGACCGAATCCCTCAATTGTGATCTATTAGCCAAAGTATTTTCAACGAAAAAACATGCATCCCTATTCCTCAAATGATCCATGCATCATTGAAATATTATGATGTTTAATCAAATTTAGGACAAAGAACCTGGGCTTCTAGTGAAATGTTCACATGGATGTTAGGAGACAATCCTCCAGTGGTTGCGCCTTGTACTTTCTAAGGAGCCATCGCGAATGCGGACTTTCCGTCTTGGATGCGACGTTGCGAAACTCCCTTTGTAATTCCACCATCCTTTATGAATTTTCTTTTCTTCCTTTCGTAGACGCTCCGGTGCAAATTGTATATACGAAAAGGGGTTTAGTAATCGTGGTAATTGGGAGGTTGAAGGAAATCCAAGGGAAAAGCTTAATGAGCCTTTTTAAAGGCCTCGAATAGGACTCATGGGAAAGGGGTACTAACTGGACTTTTAACGGATTGAAGAAGGGGCCAAAGGGTATAAAAGTCCTTTAAAAAAAAGATATTTTTATGGAGGGGGGAAAGAAACCCATGGAAGGGTTTAAATCTTAGGAAGGGGGAGGTAGGAAAACCTTTTCAGAGCAAGGCTTATTAAGCCACGGGAAGGGGGCTTTTCTTGAATCCCGAGGGGCAGAGGGTACCAAACCCACTTAGCTAAGGCTTTCAAAAGACCCTTAGGAGGGGGGGAGAAGGGTGTAGAAGACCCTTCAGAGGGGATTTTGTGTGGGGGGAGAAAAGGATATGTAAGAGCAAACAAGAGAAATTTTGTGTGGGTGGGGGAAAGCATATGAAAGAGCCCTTAGGAGGAATTTTGTGTGGGGGGAAAAGGGGCTTAAGGAGCCATATGAAGGGGGGGCTTGTAATATTCCCACTCATGAAAATTGACTTCCCGCACAGTGCGTAAACCTCGTGCAAAGGTTATCTGTCATATTGGAATTGCCGGCAGTGTAATCTGTGACCTGCACGCGAGAAATCGGGACCTCCGCATTGGCAAAGCAAACCCGAGGGTTCAAACCCACAAATCGCACGTAAACACCCTCTTGGGAGGGGCAAATTGAATATTATCAATTTTTATTTATTTTTTAAATCCCTTTTTCCCAGCCAATGCACGGCTGGAGGAGAGGGAGTGTGGGGGGATAGGCTTGGTGGAGTCGTGGGCTGCATGGGGAGGGGGGAACCCATGCAGGGGGCCACGTGGTGGAGCTCTTCTCTCCCCCCCTTGTCCTATATATACACCCGCTAAGGTGTTGAAGAGGGGAGAGGGAGGACAGACGGCTGCTGCCATCGCCGTGTTGGAGGGCAGAGGCTGCGTGGAGAGAGGAAGGGGAGTTGCTGTCGACGCTGGGAGAGAAGAAGGCCGCCGCTGTACTCGCTGCCGTGCTGTGGGAAGGAGGCCGCCGCTTTGCTGGAGACCACCAGGCCGCCGCCCATTCCCCCCATCGTCATCAAGTCCTTTCCCTTGTCTTCGACGCCTTTTCCTTCCCAATCATTGGGCCTCCCACGACGTCGTTGCTGATCTTCAGAAGCTTCCTAGAAGCTTCTTTAAGAAGCTTCTAAGGATAAGCCCATAAGCCTTGGTCCTACGCGCCCTTTCCGGTTTTTAAACCGGGTTTGTAAATCTCCAAATCCCACAAGCTTGCTCGTAAAACCTCAAATTCCCGCATGCCCTCGCAAAGCTTCATTCTCGCAAGTTTCCGTAAAACCCAAATCCCATAAGTTTTTTTTTCACAAGGCCTTCCATAAGCCCAAAACCCGCAAGCCGGTACTCTCAAGGATCCGCACTTTGGAAGGGATCTCCGGTGTACGAGGGAAAAGGGGAAAGATCTTGAAGCTGCTCACAACGGTTGGAGAAGACTCACCGATCGCATAAGGGTAAAGGCAAACTGGAAGTCCGTAAGCACGCTAACGATGGCTCCCAAGAAGTCGCAAGGCGCGCCTGCGGGAGGTTCTTCTCCTAGCATTCACGTGGACATCTCCCCGAGCCCACAGACCCAGGTTTTTACTATTGTGATTTCATACTAAAGTAATGCATTAAGCATGACAACTCCATGGATTAGGAAGCACCCGTGCATGTTCAAATTCACCTAGCCTAGTTAAATGCAATTGGAAAAAATTGGTATTTTCAATATAAACGCTAATTGTCCATCCATCTTACGACCTTAATAGTAAATTGCCTTGTCGTGCATTTTCAAAGGAAAGCCACATATTGCCTAGGGTTAAAGAGGAAGTTGTTAAGTGCATTGGTCATGAAGGAAAGGAGTATTTTTGCAATAACTCCCTTCGTTATGATTCGCATGAGGGAATTGTTAACTTCTGTTGCACGGCATGAAAAAAAACCCCGATCTTATAAGTTGCGTGGAAAAAGATGCTTGGAAAGGGATTAAATCGACACTTGCCTTAGTATTGCATGAACTTCATTCACGATGTTGTTGTATCTAAGGGTCGCATTTATACTTTCGCAAATTTCATTTCATCAAGTTGCATTTAGGAATGATTGCATGGCTTATAAAAGCATGAAATGCAAATACTTAGACAAAAGGTTGTAGGCGTTATTCCTTGATGTAAATCCTAGTAGGCCCTATGTAAGTTATTCTTCAAATTATCATGCCTTTTGACTTTAGTAAAAAGGGATAGGGCTATTGCGGATCTTATGGTGCGTAGAAGTAATGAATTACATGTTTACATGTATTGTAACATTTTGCAACTATTTTTCTACTTTAGATAAAGTTTATTATCTCTAGGAAAGAATTGTCCTTGTCATAAGACAAGTAGGTCAATTTACCCAAGTCATTTGTGGTATCATGACTGTTAGGGTTTCGTATAGGCATAACTAGCCGATTCAATAAAAACCTCAAGTACTAGCTAGGGCTTGGCACGTTAGAAATGCAGCCAAGTATCGTACTTGGACGCCAAGTCGAAGTCCTCAAACCCAAAGGTCCTACCCACCTTCCTGGAATGTTGAGTCAATTGGACGCTCACGTAAATAATGATCTAGGGTTTCTACCCTAAGGATCATTCGACCTAATGCTAGAACTTGGATTGAGTTGGAATCCCTAGGACCGAACGTTGTCAGCCTAGTGCAATTGGGATTTGGTTGAGTAAGAAGACACCCTAAACCCTACTTCTAGTCTAATCATAATTCCTTGACCAGAAAACACCATTCAATGGGTGAAATGATCCCTTGGAATAGAGGCGACACTTGTGCAACAAGTTGCAACGTCGCATAACCTTGTGATTTGATCACAAGAAAGTTTTGCCATTCCTTGGAATGAGGTTGGCAGGTTCTTGCGCAAGTTTAACTTGCAAGAGGATGAGTAGTCATCCTGTTACATCACCCTTATTGGGAAAATTTGCCAAGTTAAGGGAAGTTAGGTATTTGCTTGGAAGCAAATGATCAATCAATAAGTTAAAGCAACATGGCCGCCAGGGTTTACTGTTAATAAAACCTAAGGTATTGGTTAAGTTGGGTTAGCAGGGTATGACCCTAACCCAAGGACAAAAGGGTGAAAAAATAAATCCTTGGGGGATCTTTCCAAGTCGAAATTAATCCCAGATCGAATGCTGGATGCATTCGGAGAGAAGGATTCACTCCTTAATAGTTGGCCAAATAAACGACCACTGAAATTGATTGTGCTTGTAATAGTTTAGAAAGCATTGTTTGCATTGTTTGCTCAAGGAACTAAAGGATGAAAAGATATCTAAATGCTTCATGTTGAAGGCCTGAAGGGAGAGGCAGCTTCAGTTACCCCCGACTGCCTGCCTGACCCTAACCAAGGGGGTTGTTGACCGTGCCGGGAACGTGGACCGAACCCGCCGCGAGAGGTCTTTCCGTTGAGCTCTACTTGGAGCATGAGGACGCTTGGGTGCCAGGGGGGGCTCTGGCCATAAATCCCTCGCCTTCCGGGTCCTGCACAAGAGGCTAACGTGACTCGGGATTGGATCTCGAGGCCCGCATACTAGTCTACGGGCAGAAGCTTGGAATAGTGATCCCTAGCTGATTACGGGATAAGCCTTCGGGCGGATTATGGACTAGCCTACGGGCGGAACTACTTGTATTTCAAAGATAAAATGATGAAATGATAATAAAGAAGTTGTTTGATATTGTTTTTCTATGTCACGTGATAAGATTACGTGAAGGAACCAGTGCTTAACAGGGTTAATTAAAGAAGCTGTTTGTTATATGTCAAATTAATGTGTTAGATAATTACATAACTAAAACAAACCGAGGAAAGTGCGGAGGATGGACCATGGGTCCGTCCTACGGATGGGTGGTCCCGGTTAGCCGGAAACTTTTCTCAAAAATCTCGAAGAACAGCGGGATGATCATCATCATCAAAACGAATAACGAGAACGATGACCTAGAGTTACATCTTACCCAATTTACGTTGTTTTAGGGGAACGGAATGGGACTATGCCTTATGGCTGAGAGGTTGAGTTTTGCATCCCTCTCGTTTCCCATTCTCCTTGAACCAAGTGCAGCGTGAATCCGCTTCGGACCTGGCGTTTCTGCGTAAAGTAGTTTGCTTGGGTTTGACGCTAGTTGCTGTTAGCTAATGACCAAACAGGAAAACCCAAATTCCGGTCGATCCTAAGTGGGAACGGCCAGGATACTTCCGCTACGTGGCAGACACGGGAAGACCTAGATTGCAAATCCCGTAACATTCCATGGGAGTGCCGGGCGGAGTTTTCTAGACATCCTTTCCGATGGATTGCTAAGACGTGTCCTGGATGATTCTAGTGGACACGCTACAGTTGGTATCAGAGCTGACCAACAACGGAATTGTTTTTATGAGATCTCAATAAAATGAAGTAAAGAAATTGTTGCTGTCTAAACATTTCCTCATCTTCAATACTGTCTTGTAGAACTATGAAGCGTGGAACAAGTTTTTGGTGTTCCGGATCATGTTTATGACTGCAATGCATTCTCCGCATTATAGGCAGAGAGTTGAAATGATGAACATCCTGGAGCAAATTTATAATCCATCACCTTTATATATAGAACGAAGATGGACTGGGTCTTCAGGAATCTACTACATAGCTGCCCACCGGTTCGCTTATCTACAAACCAACCTAAAGAGGATCAAGTGGTTGGAAGACTTGAAAGTCGTGAAGCTGTTCATTTTTGTGGAAGCTCACGTAAATTCGACTTTGCATATTCAAGGTCGGAGGGTTGAATTGAACTCATATGTATATGAGGAAGTAACCCGTGTAATCCCAGCTGACAGGATTAAGGTGTTGGGCCGCCATGAGAAGTATGGATTCCAACGGAAAGGATATCTTGAACTTCCAATGAATTATCGATTCCTAAAGATTCATGACCCAAAACCCTACTATTACACAGTTCCTTTAGACAAATGCAATACAACGTTGTTCTCCCCAAACTAAATGTAATGATTGGATTATCATCACACGAGATGTTGTATAAGGCTACGCCCATGTAAATATAAATAAGGACTTCTTTTATCAATATCTGACTGTGCATCAGGGTTGTTAAAAAAAAGTTAAGTAGCTTCATGATTTACGAGATAGCTGAACTAAAGATAAGCTAATGTCAATTATCATACAATAACGTTAAGAAAACTTTTACCCAGGCACAACCCCAGGTACAGGTTCCAAATTCGCCCCCTACATCAAGTACTGCTGTGATCCAGGAGAAGAAGTTCCTCCTCAAACAGATAAAGCCACCCGAGTTTGACGGGAGAGGCAGATTCGTCCAGTCTGATGCTGAAATTTGGATTGAATCTATGGAGGATTACTTTGAAGCAGCTGGTACTGCACCTACCAATCAAGCCATGCTTGCCAAATTAAAACTCACCGGTGAAGCTAGACTATGGTGGAAACATTGGTGCAGGGATCAAGGGACTTCAGAGGGGTCCGTTACCTGGGAGAAGTTAAAGCAAGCCGTGCAGGGGAGATATTTGCCACCTGCATATCGTACACAGAAAATGAATGAGTTCTATGAGCTAAAACAGCTAGGACTCACCCTTGACGCATACTACTCTAAATTTGTCTCACTCTTAAAGTATGCGCCACAAATGGACAAGACGCAGCAGGTGTCCAAATTTTGCGCGGGCTTAAATCCACCTGTAAATACCCGTCTCGAATCTATGCGACCATCAGATCTTCAAGATGCACTCATTCGAGCGGCACCTATAATTCAGGAAGTGCAAGCTAAACCAAGGGGTATTAAGAATTGGTCTTATAGCGACCCGAACAGAGGAACATTCAGACCCCAAGTGAAGAGAGTTCAAGGTCACAATTAGGGACAAAGGAAGAAAGCAAGGACAAATAACGTCAACAACTTTGTTCCTACTCACAGTAATGGCCGAAACCTCTGATGTTTCCACTGCAACGAACTCGGTCACTTCAAAAGGCAATGTCCCAAGCTCAGCGAGGGACATCGTCAAGGTGCAGGCCGCGGTCAAGGAGCCGCCACCCGTGGAAGAGGAAGAACTGCCTGCATTACCAATAGGCAAAGATGTGAAGCAGAAGAAGAGGGAGATCCGACTATGGAAGCGGAATTCGAAAGAGCGACAGTCCATGCCGCTTTACACAAGAAGGGGCCGAATCGCCAGTTCTCAGTGATTCAAACACCGTCGGACTATCAAGGTAAAGACTTCAAAACCATGATTGATTGTGGCAGTACACATTCCTTTATCTCACCAGCGTGTGCTAAAAGATTAGGAATAGCCACAGTAGAAGCACCTACCCTACTTGTGGAATTGGCAAACGGTCGTGAGGTAACTTATACCAGGCAAACTGCTAAGGAAGAGTTCTTTCGAGGAGGAAAGAAAACCTCAGTCAAATTCAGAGTCATGAATTTAGGTATCCATGAGTGTCTACTCGGGATGGATTGGCTTAAGCCTAATGACGCCCACATCCACTGTGAAAAGGGTCAAGTTTCCTTTCGAAACTCTGAAAGAGAGTTTGTTTCAACTCAAGGTGAGGCAGGAGTGCCAAGAATCCAGTTAGCCAAAGTATCGCGGATCATAAAAGGGGTTAGAAAAGGATTACCTATTTACCTGATCAAACTCAACAAGTTAGATCAAAAGCAAGAGTCTCATGAGGGACCCTCTTGGCTAAAGGAATACGCTGACGTATTCCCTGAGGAATTGACTGAACTTCCACCTCCAAGAGAAGTTGATCATGAAATAAGGCTAATGCCTAGAGCTGCGCCAATTGCAAAGAGACCTTATAGAATGTCCATACCAGAAGCTATTGAGTTGAAGGAACAACTCAAGCAACTGTTAGATTAGGGTTACATCCGGCCTAGCAACTCACCATGGGGAGCTCCAGTACTATTCCAGAAAAAGAAAGATGGAACACTTTGACTATGTATTGATTACCGTGGGTTGAATCAATCAACAGTCAAGAACAAGTATCCTATTCCTAGAATAGATGAGCTTCTTGATCGCCTTCAAGGTGCAAAGATCTTATCCAAAATTGATCTCAGGTCAGGTTACTATCAAATAAGGATCAAGGATGAAGATATTCCAAAAACGGCCTTCAATACAAGATATGGGCACTTTGAGTTCTTGGTTATGTCATTCAGGCTTACAAATGCACCTGCCACCTTCAATAGATTAATGCAGGATATTTTTAGACCATATCTTGATGATTTCGTGCTTGTCTTCTTTGATGACACTTTAGTTTATTCTAAACAGGAAGAAGATCATGAACCTCAACTTCGGATTGTCCTTGAGACAATGAGGTCTCATAAGCTGTATGCAAAAATGAAGAAGTGTGCATTCTTCAAGCGTCAGATTGAATATCTAGGATTCATAGTATCATCAGAAGGAATATCAGTAGATCCAGCCAAAGTCAGAGATGTGCTTGAATGGCCAATACCAGTATCCGTCAAAGAAATACGTAGCTTTCTTGGCTTGACAGGATGGTATAGGGTCTTTATCAAAAACTATGCTTTGATTGCAGCACCTCTTACCGACTTACTAAAGAAGCAGACTTCTATTACATGGTCAACTCTCGAACAAAATAGCTTCGACCAATTGAAGCAATGTTTGGTATCAGCACCTATTCTAAAACTTCCTGACCTCAATAAGGAGTTCGAGGTAGTAACTGATGCCAGCATTCTTGCCTTGGGGTGTGTACTTATGCAGGAAGGTCATCCAGTAGCATGTTCTTCAAGAAAATTGAAGAGTCATGAAAAGAAATATGCCACGCATGATCTGGAATTATTAGCTGTCATCCATGCTCTAAAGCTTTGGAGACACTACCTGTTGGGTAACAAGTTTACTCTAGTAACCGATCATAAGAGTCTCAAATGGATTTTTACCCAGAACGAGCTCAACATGAGGCAACATCGATGGATTGAAGTATTGGAGGAGTATGATTTTGAAATCAAGTACCGACCAGGGAAAGAGAATGTAGTTGCCGATGCACTCAGTCGCAAGGCATTCCTAAATTCCCTAATCTTGCAGAATCCATCAACGGCCAGATCTCTAGCTACAAAGGTATCTATGCCAAGCAACCCTATACTCGAACTAGCTAGAGAGGAAGCATGCCATGATTTGGCCTACCAAACCATGATAAAAGAAATATCTACCAAGGAACAAAATCTGAAGTCACAAGCTAAGTATCAGGAATTTTCCATTGATAATGGACTTGTCTACTACAGAACAAGGCTGTGTATACCAACAAGCCAGTCACTTAAGCAGAAGATATTATGGGAAGCTCATGATTCCCCTTTCGCAGGACATCCTGGCTATGCAAAAACTCTTAATGCAGTTAGGAAGAGCTACCATTGGGAGAGGCTCAAAGGTGACGTTCTCAAATATGTCACTGAATGTTTGTCTTGCCAACGTATCAAGGCTGAACATGTCATGATGCCAGGAAAATTGCAACCACTTGACATTCCCCAAATGAAATGGGAATTCATCAGTATGGATTTTGTGGTGGGCTTACCCTAAGTCCAAGGAGGATACAATTCCATTATGGTTGTAGTTGACATGCTTACTAAGGTTGCACACCTGATTCCAGTAAAGACAAACTATAAAGCCTCCGACATTGCAAGATTGTTTATCAAGGAGATATTCAAGCTACATGGGTTACCTAGAAGGATCATTAGCGATCGAGATTCTCTCTTCACTTCACACTTCTGGAGAGCTATCTTTGAAGCTATTGGGACTCAACTCTGTTTTAGCACTGCCTACCATCCCCAAACGAATGGACAAACAGAGCGAGTAAATCAAATCATTGAGGATATGCTTAGGGCATACTGCTGTCGAGAGCCGAAGAGGTGGATTTAGTACTTGCCGTTAGTAGAATTTGCCTACAATGCTTCTTACCAGCAGAGCATTCAAATGACCCCTTTCCAGGCATTGTATGGTCATGATTGTCGAAGTCCCCTAAACTTTTCTGATCCAACCCTAAGAGTTGAAGCTTCAAGACAAATGTTGGAGGACATGGATGACCAAATAAGGTCAATAAGACAAGACATACAAGCAACCAAAGATAGACAAAAGGCATATGCAGATTTGAAACGCCAAGAGAGGGTCTTCGGAGAAGGAGACATGGTCTTCATTCATGTACGCCCTAAAAGGAGTTCTCTATCTCTAGGAGAATGCAAGAAGCTAAGTCCAAGGTATTGTGGGCCGTATAAAATCCTCAAATGCCTGGGACCCAATGCTTATAAATTGCAACTTCCTGATAACCTAAAAGTTCACAATGTATTCCATATTAGTCTCTTAAAAAAATATGTACCCAACCCTAATCATGTACTTGATGACCAACAAATTGTAATGCCTAGTCAAGGAGTTCTTGAACTAAGACCGGATAAGATTTTAGATGTTAGGGAGAGACAGTTAAGATCTAGAACCTTGAAAGAATGCCTCGTCCAGTGGAAAGATTATCCCGAAGAGGATGCTACCTGGATGGATGAAAGCTCTCTCAACCTTCAATATCCCCAGTTTATCTCGAGATGAGGACATCTTGATTCTTCTAAGGGGGAGAGAATGTAATATTCCCACTCATGAAAATTGACTTCCCGCACACTGCGTAAACCTCGTGCAAAGGTTATCTGTCATATTGGAATTGCCGGCAGTGTAATCTGTGACCTGCATGCGAGAAATCGGGACCTCCGCATTGGCAAAGCAAACCCGAGGGTTCAAACCCAAAAATCGCACGTAAACACCCTCTTGGGAGGGGCAAATTGAATATTATCAAGGCAATTTTTTTCTACTTTTTATCCCTTTTTCCCAGCCGATGCATGGCTGGAGGAGAGGGAGTGTGGGGGGATGGGCTTGGTGGAGCCGTGGGCTGCATGGGGAGGGGGGAACCCATGCAGGGGGCCACGTGGTGGAGCTCTTCTCTCCCCCCCTTGTCCTATATATACACCCGCTAAGGTGTTGAAGAGGGGAGAGGGAGGACAGACGGCTGCTGCCATCGCCGTGTTGGAGGGCAGAGGCTGCGTGGAGAGAGGAAGGGGAGTTACTGTCGACGCTGGAAGAGAAGAAGGCCGCCGCTTACTCGCTGCCCTGCTGTGGGAAGGAGGCCGCCGCTTTGCTGGAGACCACCAGGCCGCCGCCCATTCCCCCCATCGTCATCAAGTCCTTTCCCTTGTCTTCGACGCCTTTTCCTTCCCAATCATTGGGCCTCCCACGACGTTGTTGCTGATCTTCAGAAGCTTCCTAGAAGCTTCTTAAATCTTTAAGAAGCTTCTAAGGATAAGCTCATAAGCCTTGGTCCTACGCGCCCTTTCCGGTTTTAAAACCGGGTTTGTAAAGCTCCAAATCCCACAATCTTGCTCGTAAAACCTCAAATTCCTGCATGCCCTCGCAAAGCTTCATTCTCGCAAGTTTTCGTAAAACCCAAATCCCATAAGTTTTTTTTTCACAAGGCCTTCCATAAGCCCAAAACCCACAAGCCGGTACTCTCAAGGATCCGCACTTTGGAAGGGATCTCTGGCGTACGAGGGAAAAGGGGAAAGATCTTGAAGTTGCTTACAACGGTTGGAGAAGACTCACCAATCGCGTAAGGGTAAAGGCAAACCGGAAGTCCGTAAGCATGCTAACGATGGCTCCCAAGAAGTCGCAAGGCGCGCCTGCGGGAGGTTCTTCTCCTAGCATTCACGTGGACATCTCCCCGAGCCCACAGACCCAGGTTTTTACTATTGTGATTTCATACTAAAGTAATGCATTAAGCATGACAACTCCATGGATTAGGAAGCACCCGTGCATGTTCAAATTCACCTATCCTAGTTAAATGCAATTGGGAAAAATTGGTATTTTCAATATAAACGCTAATTGTCCATCCATCTTACGACCTTAATAGTAAATTGCCTTGTCGTGCATTTTCAAAGGAAAGCCACATATTGCCTAGGGTTAAAGAGGAAGTTGTTAAGTGCATTGGTCATGAAGGAAAGGAGTATTTTTGCAATAACTCCCTTCGTTATGATTCGCATGAGGGAATTGTTAACTTCTGTTGCACGGCATGAAAAAAAACCCCAATCTTATAAGTTGCGTGGGAAAAGATGCTTGGAAATGGATTAAATCGACACTTGCCGTAGTATTGCATGAACTTCATTCACGATGTTGTTGTATCTAAGGGTCGCATTTATACTTTCGCAAATTTCATTTCATCAAGTTGCATTTAGGAATGATTGCATGGCTTATAAAAGCATGAAATGCAAATACTTAGATAAAAGGTTGTAGGCATTATTCCTTGATGTAAATCCTAGTAGGCCCTATGTAAGTTATTCTTCAAATTATCATGCCTTTTGACTTTAGCAAAAAGGGATAGGGCTATTGCGGATCTTATGGTGCGTAGAAGTAATGAATTACATGTTTACATGTATTGTAACATTTTGCAACTATTTTTCTACTTTAGATAAAGTTTATCATCTCTAGGAAAGAATTGTCCTTGTCATAAGACAAGTAGGTCAATTTACCCAAGTCATTTGTGGTATCATGACTGTTAGGGTTTCGTATAGGCATAACTAGCCGATTCAATAAAAACCTCAAGTACTAGCTAGGGCTTGGCACGTTAGAAATGCAGCCAAGTATCGTACTTGGACGCCAAGTCGAAGTCCTCAAACCCAAAGGTCCTACCCACCTTCCCGGAATGTTGAGTCAATTGGACGCTCACGCAAATAATGATCTAGGGTTTCTACCCTAAGGATCATTTGACCTAATGCTAGAACTTGGATTGAGTTGGAATCCCTAGGACCGAACGTTATCGGCCTAGTGAAATTGGGATTGGGTTGAGTAAGAAGACACCCTAAACCCTACTTCTAGTCTAATCATAATTCCTTGACCAGAAAACACCATTCAATGGGTGAAATGATCCCTTGGAATAGAGGCGACACTTGTGCAACAAGTTGCAACGTCGCATAACCTTGTGGTTTGATCACAAGAAAGTTTTGCCATTCCTTGGAATGAGGTTGGCAGGTTCTTGCGCAAGTTTAACTTGCAAGAGGATGAGTAGTCATCCTGTTACATCACCCTTATTGGGAAAATTTGCCAAGTTAAGGGAAGTTAGGTATTTGCTTGGAAGCAAATGATCAATCAATAAGTTAAAGCGACATGGCCGCCAGGGTTTACTGTTAATAAAACCTAAGGTATTGGTTAAGTTGGGTTAACAGGGTATGGCCCTAACCCAAGGACAAAAGGGTGAACAAATGAATCCTTGGGGGATCTTGCCAAGTCAAAATTAATCCCAGATCGAATGCTGGATGCATTCGGAGAGAAGGATTCACTCCTTAATAGTTGGCCAAATAAACGACCACTGAAATTGATTGTGCTTGTAATAGTTTAGAAAACATTGTTTGCATTGTTTGCTCAAGGAACTAAAGGATGAAAAGATATCTAAATGCTTCAGGTTGAAGGCCTGAAGGGAGAGGCAGCTTCAGTTACCCCCGATTGCCTGCCTTACCCTAACCAAGGGGGTTGTTGACCATGCCGGGAACGTGGACCGAACCCGCCGCGAGAGTTCTTTCCATTGAGCTCTACTTGGAGCAGGAGGACGCTTGGCTGCCAGGGGGGCTCTGGCCGTAAATCCCTCGCCTTCCGGGTCCTGCACAAGAGGCTAACGTGACTCGGGATTGGATCTCGAGGCCCGCATACTAGTCTACGGGCAGAAGCTTGGAATAGTGATCCCTAGCGGATTATGGGATAAGCCTTCGGGTGGATTATGGACTAGCCTACGGGCGGAACTCCTTGTATTTGAAAGATAAAATGATGAAATGATAATAAAGAAGTTGTTTGATATTGTTTTTCTATGTCACGTGATAAGATTACGTGAAGGAACCAGTGCTTAACAGGGTTAATTAAAGAAGCTGTTTGTTATATGTCAAATTAATGTGTTAGATAATTACATAACTAAAACAAACCGAGGAAAGTGCGGAGGATGGACCATGGGTCCGTCCTACGGATGGGTGGTCCCGGTTAGCCGGGAACTTTTCTCAAAAATCTCGAAGAACAGCGGGATGATCATCATCATCAAAACGAATAACGAGAATGATGACCTAGAGTTACATCTTACCCAATTTACGTTGTTTTAGGGGAACAGAATGAGACTATGCCTTATGGCTGAGCGGTTGAGTTTTGCATCCCTCTCGTTTCCCATTCTCCTTGAACCAAGTGCAGCGTGAATCCGCTTCGGACCTGGCGTTTCTGCGTAAAGTAGTTCACTTGGGTCTGACGCTAGTTGCTGTTAGCTAATGACCAAACAGGAAAACCCAAATTCCGGTCGATCCTAAGTGGGAATGGCTAGGATACTTCCGCTACATGGCAGACACGGGAAGACCTAGATTGCAAAACCCGTAACATTCCATGGGAGTGCCGGGCGGAGTTTTCTAGACATCCTTTTCGATGGACTGCTAAGACGTGTCCTGGATGATTCTAGTGGACACGTTAAAGGGCTTCTTAGGAGGCCTGAGAAGATTCCTAAGAAGCTTCTAAAGCTTTTCAAAAGGGTCGTGGAAGCCCCACATGGAAGGAATGGAGGCGCAAAAGAAGACCCGATTTCTACCGCGGCGTCGACTTTGTCTCTCTCACACGCTTCCACCACGGCTCTACAGCAGCGAACACGATGCCTTCTCTTCTCCCAGCGGCAATGTCAGCAGTCTGTCCCTCATCCTCTCTCCCCACAAACCCTCTCGCTCCACGGTAGCGACCAACGGCCGCGTTAGAGTTCTCGACTCTTCCCTTTCTCCTCCAAAGATCCATAGCCATGGGTTTTATAAGGAGAGGGAGAGGTCCCTCCCTCCCCTATGCGACATCGGGCATGCCTTCGTCCGCCGTCCCATGGCATCCAACAAGCAGCTTGGCGGCCATTACTATTCCCTTCTCCTCCAGCACGACAGTCAGCTAGAGGAGAGAGGAATAACTAATTTAAAGAATTTGCTATTATCCTAACCTTTTAGGCTCCTAAGAGGAGATTGATATGCAGAATGCGTGGTTTAGATTCAGGAATATTACATTGTAGTAGTAGTAATAGTAGTTTTCTTGTTTGTTGTTGTTGTAGTAGTAGTAGTTTTTTTTTCTTTTCTTGTTTATTATTGTTTAGTTTTCTTGTTTGTTGTTGTTGTTGTAGTAGTAGTAGTTTTTTCTTATTTTCTTGTTTGTTGTTATTGTTGTAGTAGTAGTAGTAGTTGTTGTTGTTTTTTTTTCTTTTCTTGTTTATTATAGTGGTAGTGGTAGTAGTAGAGAGAGAGAGATGTTTTGTTAAAGGAAATGGGAGAGGGAGAGAAAGAGAAAAAGAAAGAAGGAATGAGAGAGAGGGAGTAAGCATACAACATAATAAAGAAAGAGAAAAAGAGAGAGATATGGAAGGAGAGAAGAGAATGAATGGATAAAAAACAAAGAGAGAGTGGTGGCGAGGTCCAGTGAGGTCCACTGCCATACCACAAGACGAGAAACACTCCAACATACGTTAATCTACCACTTGAAAGGTACCTGAGCCAATCTACCACTTGGAAGGTACTACCCAATCTATACTGTCAATACTAGAGCAGACAGGAAGCCTTCCAGACTTACCTACAATCTTCGAGCCTTAGATGGAGGCAATGATCAATGCATTAATGCCCATGGATGTCGAGCCTTGTGATCCGCTTAGAGAGGAAGCATCCATACCATTATATAATGGGTGCCGAGTATCTTGCCTGAAGACACTGCTTGCACTCCTAAGTGTGCAAGCAAAATACAGGTGGAGCGATGCGAGTGTGATTGAGTTGTTTATGTACCTTGTACGTATGCTTCGTTGATTTCTTTTCGACACTATTATTAAAAACATTTGTGCTTTTTCAAGGTGTTTTATGATTTTTTTTCAAGTTACTGAAGTATCATATATTACCACTTGCAAATACCATGCCCGAGTCTCGTGATGATGCACGACATGTTTTACAAAAGCTTGGCATGGACTACAACAGCATCCATGTATGTATCAATGATTGCATACAGTTTCGAGGAGAATATGAGACTATGGAGACATGTCCAAAGTGTGGTGCTCACAGGTATCGACAAGACTTGCAAGGGCAAACTATCCCTCAAAAAGTTCTTAGATACTTTCTGCTTATCCCCTGCATAAACCATATGTTTTGTACGTCCGGCATGGTGAGCTTGATAACGTGGCATGTGCAAAATAGGTCCACAGATGGAGTTCAACGAATATCAGTAAATTCACGTGCATGGAGCCACATTGACTCTACCTTCCCAGGCTTTTCCCGAGAGCCAAGGAATCTTCAATGCGGTCTTGCTATGGATGGCATGAACCCATTCGGTCTACGCTCAAGTTCTTATAGTGTGTGGCCTATAGTCCTTGTCAACTACAATATCCCTCCATGGCTTTCTACGAAGAAAGGACATCTCATCCTTAGCTTGCTCGTTCCCGGCCGCTACAAAGTCAAAAATATGGATGTGTATATTTGTCCATTAGTCGATGAGCTTAAGATTTTGTGGGAGGAGGGGGTCATCGTGCAAGATATGAGCAAGCGTGATGGTCGATGGTCCGCAAATATTCGAGCCATTCTTATATGGACCATGCATGACTTTCCAGGATTCGATGAGTGCTCAAGTAAGTAGGCTTCCATTCTTGTTGGTAATATCTATCATAGCTCATTCAAGTTTGTATTCACTGGATAGAGGTGTTGGGACAGGTCTGGTTATCTCAGGTTATCATGCATATCCATTGTATGGGCCACAATTAGAATCCCAAAGGTCAAAAACCATGAAAAAGATGGTATATCAAGGACATGCCACTTTCTTACCAGAGGGTAAGAAACTTAGGGAAGGTTTTCTTGGACGATCTCCAGCACATATGAATGCCCAAAGCTGGTACGAGCTGAAAATGGTCCATACGGAGTCACATCCAAACGAAATGCGACGGTTCTCAATTTTCTACGAGTTGTCATATTGGACCCACTTATAGATCAACCACTTGTTAGATCCCATGCATATTTTCAAGAACGTGAGCAGCTTGCTATGGGACCATATCACAGGAAAGAGAGACATTGTAGGGGCACGAATGGATTTGAAGGAGGTAGGAAAGATGGAGGCCTTTGGCCACATCCGAGTGCTGATGGTCGCTTGCAGCTACCTCATGCTCCTTGGGTTCTGTCCACTAAAGAAGAGCACATTGTGAAGTAAATAGTCAAGTCTATCCGCACTTCGACGAGTATGATATGTTCTCTCAGGTCTGCATTCACTACAAGAGAAAGGCCCTATAGACATGCACTGTACACGTAAAATAGCGGGTGCATTTATCAGTGCGTCTATTGGCACTAGTATATAGACGCGAAAAATGTGTCTATATACCCACGCTTTTAAACGTACTTATAGATGCACAAATAAATGCACAGATTTTTCATTTCTCATAAAGTTGCTAAATATGATCAAGCATCTTAACAACTAGTATTTTTAGAATACATTACCAACTTTACTTCTTTGTGGTCTAATATAGCTTACCCAATTGTACTTCTTTGTGCATCTTGGTGCATTGTTCTTTGGATGTGCGCATTCAATTCTAATACTATAACACAACAAACATTATATGTATTACAAAAGTAAACGGCCCTTAATTGATATTTTAGTTGTTTCTGAGTATTACAAATTTACATCCAATCATTCAAAGATAATTATGCTACAATGAATGATCAATCTTATCTTCAATGAGATCGGCCCTTGCTAGACTATCTACCTCTAGGTCTATGTTACCAATAGGCAATGAAACAAATAAGTCTATCCCACTGTCAGATGTATTACTATGCTCAATTTCTTCATCATCATCTGTAACCATATTGTTATCCTATTCTTTGCGGTTTCTTAAACATCCTCGCGGGGATCATCTTGCACTGCATTATGTATATCATCGATCATGGCATCATCATGTACATCATCATTGATTGTTGGATTGTCATCAGCTATCTCTATGTTGGTAGCATTGCCATATATTGGTTTTGAATGATTAGATATGGGGATGACGTGTCACCATCGGTTATTGTTTACCATTGGGTGATATACGACCTACATTTAAAAAACAAAAAGTAAGCAACTTAGATATTTATTGTATTTTAAGAATGTATCAAGAAGTAATATATATTAAAATACATAGCTTCGAATATACTTGCTTGCATTGTTGAGGTAGTATGAATGTGTCATTCTTGCCTTGGTGAAATTTTGTAGAGTCAATCACTACAAAGCCACTTGGATGACATCTAATTGTGCAATGCTCACCGGTTGTTACTAATTCTTTAAACCACTTTATATCTAGTACATATATAAAAAATTGCCTAAATTTAAGCTTCAAAATATCTTGGATCAAGCCACAATAACCTTCCATGGTGCCATTGGTATTCTGGAAGTTTGAAGGATACCACAATCTTGGGTATTTCTCTTATCATCTATACGTTGAGTTCAAAAATGGTTGCCTTCACACCAAATAGCATTGAACAATGTGCACTAGTAGTACATTGTTGAGATCATATTAATGATTTAGTTAAAGATGAAACATGTGAAATTATTATATCATATATAACTAAAGATAATTTAATTATAAGTATGTCTCACCTTTGATAAGCAACCTCATGCTCTTCTCCATTTCTTCATGTAGCTAATCTATATCAATATGACATTGAAGCACACTTAAATATTCTAGATATGGGACATTACGTCTATGTCTAGCATGAAATGCTTGCCTTTCGCTTACTCTTATTGCCCTTGCTTCTTTATATAATGTCACCCATTTGCTCATTACTTCGCTGTTAAGCACACAAAATACAGTTAACTTACAAAGTTCCTCTTTCATTAGCACTTTGCTCCTTCCTTTTCCTTGAGATATTATAGAGGTCATCCTCAAATCTTCAAAATCTTTCCATAGTCGTGGTAAAGAGGGTCCACTTTAGTAAGATATTCAGAGATTTGTACAAGGGATGATTGCAGTAACCAATCCTCACCCATGCTTCCCTCGGGCCGTGCATTTTGCCTTACAAAATCTTTTAGGGTTTTCATAAAGCGCTCTAGAAAAAACATCCACCTTGCATGAACTACCCCACAAATTTTGATCTCATCAATCATATGTTTGAGTAAGTGTACTTGAGTAGTCAAAATGGAGCGAGGAAAAGTTTTCTGCCCCAAACAAACCACCTCAATGGATAATCCTCGAGCCTCTTGTAATGTATTTGGATCGATTTCCTTGAAACTCACAAATCTATCAACATGAAATTGAGAAGGATGATTAGTTTTGTCCATAAATTCAAGCGGGTTTACTACATGATGTATGTAATATATAAACTAAAAAATAAGTATAATGTATACACTCCTCGCGAGCTCACCCATCTTGTAAATGATATTATGTACATCTTTTGAAACACAATGGGATATGCTAGTAGGAAGGATGAACTATATGTAAATGTTCATACATTGTTAATTAGTCTACATAGTTACTCTACTAATTAATATATTTATGGCTATAAAAATCATTACTTGAATCATTTTGTGCCAATCGTGAGACTTCAAACCAGATAGTTTCTCCCCACCTCTTTTCTTTTTCTTTATGAAGGCTCCCTTGAGGCATCTCATATATCATGTGGGAGTTTGAAAGCTCCATATTTGCTGCTTCACTATCTTTTCTTCGATCTTCGACAACATCCAAGGTGCACGCGGTAACTCGATCGATGCGTGTCTAAGCTCGTCTCATATGTCCAATGCTACGTAAATCCTCCCTTACATTGACAGAATCATGAGCCCCGATTAAGTGATCCCATAATGTAGAGGCCACATTCTTGAATATATGCATGGGATCCAACAGGTGATTGATCTTGAGTTCAGTCCAATATGGGAGATGAAAAAATATAGAGAATCTTAGGCACAAACAACATATTATTTCTCGTTCTCATAATGGAGTGTATTTTAAAGACAAACAAAAGAAGTAAACTAGTTACCGACTCATGTCGAGTGGAGGATGATCATTGGCGTGTGTCCAAGTGTCCTTCCAATCTTGAATGATCAGAGATTGTGGAGTTATTCCATTAGTGGGGGGTTCAGATTTGGGGTGGTCAATAGGAAGAAAACGATTATGATTGTCATAGATAATCTTTTTCAAGCGTGTCGGTCTAGAAGAAACCAGGGAGGGACGGCAAATTGGACATGCATGATATCATGATATAGTTAAACCAGTAGAAACAAGTGGGTTAATGATGACATATATTTGATTAAGGGTAAGAATGAATAAAATAGAGTACGCAACTACCTGAACACTCTCCATAGCCTAGAAAGTCATGCATGGTCCACAACAACATGCCCTTTAAAGTGAAATCTCTAGAGGACAATGATGCACTCACATCTTGCACCTCAATACCTCTCCATAGCATTTATAGCTCCTCGATCAAAGGCTCTCAGTATGACATGTCCTTTTTTTATTGCCATGGACAGAGGGATATTAAAGTTCACCAATACCACTGGCCATACACTATATGAGGTGCTTTTGATGCCAAGTGGATTTATTCCATCTAATCCTAGACCAAATCTCAAATTTTTGGGCTCTTCTTTGAAATTAAGCCACAAATTGTCTAAAGCTGGTGTGTCTGAAGGAATTCTCCAATTTCCATCACTTGAATGGTGACTAGCATGCCATGACATGAGTCTCGCAATAGATTCACACTTAACCATAAGTTGAATACGTGGAATAATAGAAAAATGTCGCAAAACCTTACGAGGCACATCCATTAATTTCATCTCCTGGTTGTATCTTGGTTCACCACAAATAGGACATTGTCGTACAAATGCATGATCCCCACAAAACAAGTTGCAATCATTGACACATGCATGGATTTTAACGTAATCGAGACCTCCAAGAGATATCAAGAAACGCCTTGCTTGCTCCCTTCTAGTTGGTAATTTATTTCCATTTGGAAGCATTTGTAACAATAACCTCATATATTTTACAAATAGAGTTAACAAACCACAAATATTGTCTAGAAGCATTTATAAATTAATATCAAATGATACATACTTCAATAATGCATTCAAGCTAGAATTACTCCATCCATTAATGGTTTGTAAGTTCAGTATCTCGAGAGATGCAAGTAGAATGAAGTATGTGAAACCTTCGTACAATGGAGTTTTCGACGCTATGTGTAGTAGATCATCTGTAACTCTACTTGCACCCTCCCCTCGAACCTCATGGAAAAATAAACCGTGCACCATGTTGTCCAAAATCTCTTTCTCCAAAACTTGATGGGGCATTTGAAGAGGTGTAATATTTCCGTTTGAAATATTACTAGACCAACCTCCCGCACATCGTAAATTTGTGAAAGGATTATCTCCATTTCCGGTAGTTGATTTATGATCGTACGCGAGAAAAGGAGTACTCCGCATTGGTAAATCGGGACCGAAGAATCATGACCTCTCCACTGGCAAAACGTGACCGAGGTTTAAATAACCCGCATAACCATAGGTAAACTCCCTCTTGGGAGGAGGTCAAGAGATTAATGTCATAATTAGTGCAAATTTTTTTATTTCCTTTCCCCAGCCAAAGCGTGGCTGAGGGAAGGGGATGCACTGAAGTAGGGAACTTGAGAGGTGGAGGGGAGATGAGCCATGCAGGCCACCACGTGGGAGGGTGTCCTCTCCCCCCTTTTCTTATATAAACCCCCTCTAACGGGGGAGTTGGGGGGCTAAAAGGGGAGTCGGGAGACTGATAGAGGGGAGAAGGCTAGAGGCTGCATGGAGGAAAAAAGAGGAAGAGTAGAGAGCTACCAATTGAGGTCGTGGAGAGGGAGAGGAAAGTTATTGTTGATGCTGTCGACGCCATGAGAGAGGAGGAAGCAGAGATAGAGGCTGCGTGAAGCTCAGGAGGGAAGTTGCTGATGTCGCCACAAGAGGAGGAGGCCGCGTTGTGTTCGCCGTAGGCCGCCGGCTATCGTCCCACCTCCGTCGTGTCAGGCCGCCACCATTTCGTGTTGAGGCCATCATAAGCTTTTCTTTCCTTTTTCCCCCCTACCTTAATCTCCCCATTTTCTTTTCTTCCACGTCGATTTCTGACTTGATTAGAAGCTTCTTGGAAGCTTACTTTAAGAAGCTTCTAAGGGCCTTCTATAAGCCCATTCACACAAGCCCTTCCCACTAGCCACATCAGGTTTTTAAGGAGACCCATTTTTGTAAAAGATTTCCTACGCAGGGGGGAGGCTCTCTAAGCCCCCTTTTCTATTGCCCTTCTCAAGCGGTCTTTTACACCCCCTGGGAATTAGGCTTTTCCCCCCTTGCATCCCCTATAAAGCCCACCTTAGCTCGGGTTTTATAAACCCCCTTCTCGTAGACTCACACTAGCCGGTTTTTAAACCCCCTTTCTTTCCACTAAACCTCCTTAAGTTCACTTTACCACCCGGTTCCTTTTAAACCCTTTCCAATTACAACTTTCACAAGCCTTTATACCCTCCCCCGTTTTCTAACCCCCTTCCCATGGATTCCCCATAAAGCCCATTTTACCCCCACGGGTTCTTTTTAAACCCCTTTTCCATTGTAACACACACAAGCTCATTCCTAGCCTTGGAATTTTGAAGAGAAGAAGAAGAAGCTTATAAAGCTCCCTTCCCCTGGGACCCATCGTAAGAGCCTTTCCGCAAATAGGCTTCAAAGCCCACCAGCCATCCGTAAACCCAGTCCTAGACAACACTCGGGTTCTTCCTAAGAAGCTCATCAAGGCCCTTTTCCGCAAGCACTGTTCATCTGAAGTTCCGCGAAGGAATCTCCTATGTACGATGGAGAAAAGGGCAAGATCTTGAGGCTGCGTACCAGGGCGAGCAAATTCACCGATCGCGTAAGGGAAAAGGCAACCTAGAAGTCCGTAATTATGTCATGATGGCCCCCAAAAAGTCACAAGACGCGCCTGCGGAAGGATCTTCTCCTAGTATTTACGTGGATATTTCCCGGAGTCCACAAGTCCAGGTTTTATCTATTTGGATTCCACACAAAAGTATTGAATTAATCACGATAACTTCATGGATTAGGAAGCACTCATGCATGTTCAAATTCAACTAGTCAAGTTAAATGCAATTGGAAAATGAATTGGCTATTTGAACATTTATTAGAAATAGCTTAAGATATGAAAATTGATCATTGGTACGTTCAATGGAATGAATGAAAAGAGCATAAGGTGTCTATGCATTTGTAGGACCTTATCAGTAAGTTTCCTTTTGTGCATTCAAAAGTGACGAGCCTAGGACAACTGTTGCCTCATTACAAGGTTGAAATTATTGAGGTACACCTTTTTACTAGGCATGGAAAGATTAATGGCATGTCACATTTTTAGATAAATCTTCCTTGTAATGATTCATGAGGAAAAGATTAACACCCATAAGATGTTATTCGAAAAGAAATAGAAGGGCACGAAAATGATCTATGGACTTGCAAGTGGCATGTAAAATGGAATAAGTTAACTTTAGCTTTAGTTTTGTATGAACTTCAGTGACTACATTGTAGCTAGGAGAAAGTTGCGTATTGCATAGTTGTCATGCAAAAATGTCATTCATCAGGAGCCGCATTTAGGAAAGGTTGCATGGTTTATCAAAGCATAAGATTCTAAAGTGTAGACAACAAGGTTGTAGGCATGATTAATTGATGTAAGTCCTAGTAGGACCTAGGAAAGTTAGTGTCCAGATTATCAGGTATTTTTACTTTACCAAGGAAAGATAGGGTTATTGTGAACCATGTGATGCGTAGAAGCAATGAATCGCATGTTTACATGTATTGGTGTAGTTGTAACTATTTTTCCTCCTTTAGATCTAGTTTATTATCTCTAGGAAAGGTTCATCCTTGTCGCAAGACAAGTATATTGAGTTGTCTAAATCACCTAACCCACAAGGGATTCATATGGGCATGGTTCAGTCGATATGACAAATATCCCAAGTGCTAACTAGGGTTTAGCGCGATAAGGATTCGACCTAGTTTTACACTTGTTGCCAAGTCAAAGTCCTCAAACCCAAAGGTCCTACCCACCTTCCCGGAGAAATTGAGCCAATGGGACACGCACGCAAATAATGATCTAGGGTTTCTACCCTAAGGATCATTCGACCTAGTGCTAGAACTTGGTTTGAGTTGGAATCCCTGGGACCGAACGTTGTCGGTCTAGTGCAATTAGGATTGGGGTGAGTGAGAAGACGCCCTAAACCCTACTTCGAGTCTAATCATAATTCTTGACCAGAAAACACCATTCAAAAGTGAAATGATCTCTTGGAATGGAGGCGACACTTGTGCAACAAGTTGCAACGTCGCATAGCCTTGTGGTTTGATCACAAGAAAGTTTTGCCAATCCTTGGAATGAGGTTGGTAGGTTCTTGCGCAAATTTAACTTACAAGAGGATGAGTAATCATCCTGTTACATCACCTTTCTTGGGGAATAATTGCCAAGAAAAAGGAGAGTTAGGTATTTGCCTGGAAGCAAATGACCAATCAATAAATTGAAGCGACATGGTCGCCAGGATTTACTATTAATAAAACCTAAGGTATTGGTTAAGTTGGATTAACAGGGTATGGCCCTAACCCAAGGACAAAAGGGTGAACAAACAAACCCTTGGGGATCTTGCCAAGTCGCAATTGATCCGAGATCGAATGCTGGATGCATTCGGAGAGAAAGATTCACTCCTTAACAGTTGGCCAAATAAACGACCACTGAAATTGATTGTGCTTGTAATAGTTTAGAAAGCACTGTTTGCATTGTTTGCTCAAGGAACTAAAGGATGAAAAGATATCTAAATGCTTCAGGTTGAAGGCCTGAAGGGAGAGGCAGCTTCAGTTACCCCCGATTGCCTGCCTTACCCTAACCAAGGGGGTTGTTGACCGTGCCAGGAACGTGGACCGAACCCGCCGCGAGAGGTCTTTCTGTTGAGCTCTACTTGGAGCAGGAGGACGCTTGGGTGCCAGGGGGGGCTCTGGCCGTAAATCCCTCGCCTTTCGGGTCCTGCACAAGAGGCTAACGTGACTCGGGATTGGATCTCGAGGCCCGCATACTAGTCTACGGGTGGAAGCTTGGAATAGTGATCCCTAGTGGATTACTGGATAAGCCTTCGGGCGGATTATGAACAAGCCTACGGGCGGAACCCTCTGTGTTTCAAAGATAAAATGATGATATGATAATAAAGAAGTTGTTTGATATTGTTTTTCTATGTCACGTGATAAGATTACGTGAAGGAACCAGTGCTTAACAGGGCTAATCAAAGAAGTTGTTTGTTATATGTCAAATTAATGTGTTAGGTAATTACATAACTAAAACAAACCGAGGAAAGTGCGGAGGATGGACCATGGGTCCGTCCTATGGATGGGTGGTCCTGGTTAGCCAAGAACTTTTCTCAAAATCACTCGACGAATAGCGGGACGATCATCATCATCAAAGCTAATAATGAGAACGATGACCTAGAGTTACATCCTACCCGATTTACGCTGTTTTAGGGGAACGGAATGGGACTATGCTTTATGGCAGAGAGGTTGAGCCTTGCATCCCTCTCGTTTCCCATTCTCCTTGAACCAAGTGCAGCGTGAAACGGCTTCGGACTTGGCGTTTCTGCGTAAAGTAATTCGCTCGGGTCTGACGCTAGTTGCTGCTAGCTAATGACCAAACAAGAAAACCCAAATTCAGGTCGATCCTAAGTGGGAACGGCCAGGATACTTCCGTTACGGGGCAGACACGGGAAGACCTAGATTGCAAAACCCGTAACATTCCATGGGAGTGCCGGGCGGAGTTTTCAAGACATCCTTTCCGATGGACTGCTAAGACGTGTCCTGGATGATCCTAGTAGACACGTTACAAGAGGGCTATTATCGTCGTCATTAGTCTCTACTATTCTTGAGGACTCTACCTCCTCGCGTCGACGCTTTGTAGCCTCTCGAAGCCCTGGAGGAACCATTTGAGGATATGGTACCGCATCCTCCTCAATAAAAGAAAGGAGGTTTTGTTTAATAGTAAAGACGCAACACAGACCAATAATTACTCGGTCTTTTTCTTGGTCCCACTCTCCCTACATGCTGAGGTGTGACATTGTGATTCGATATGCTTGAAAAAAACATCCTCGACAACGATCACACATACATTTGATTTTCCGTCGTAGCCAAGCGTCTTGATTGTGAAGACGCAATGTCTCGTCCTCACTAGAGGATGTACTGTTTGTTGACTCAACATGTCCCATACTAGTAGTAGATGATGACATAATTACATCTAAATCATAAGGACATATATGATTTCATTTGGCATATATGTCATATTTCCTAAATATTTTAATACTTACAACATGGAGATAAACATTTTGATATTCAAAGACTAAGAAAGTCATGTTGATCCAAAAACAACCATAAGCCAGCATTTTAATAAGTTTAATTGTAATCGCGTCTATCAGTGTGTCTAATATCTTTTATCTACGCATATAGATGCACAATTACATGCACTTACAGACGCGCTACGTGAATATTAAAAAAAATTAAAATTTTTTGTGGCTTTCTTTTCAAACCAGTGCTTTTCTGTGTTTTTTGCGTGTTTTCTGCAGTTCGAGCTCAACATCACTAATCATGTCTATCTATCACTTCATGAAGACAAGGAGGGAAGGAAATAAGAGTAAAAAGAGGAGGAAGGAAGAGCCAAAGAGTAAAGAACAAGAGCCAAACAACAAGGAAGAGAAGAAGAATCAAGCAACCTACCAAGGGAAGGGAGGAGGAGGACAAGGAGCTTGCAACCTAGCGGCCACCCATCGGAACAAGGAAAGAAGGTGAGTTCTTCTTCTCTCTCTCAATCTTCTTTGCTTTCTCTTTGTCTATTTGTCCCTCTCTCTCTCTCTCTTTACATGCTTCACACAATCTATGTAGGCTTCGCGCCATTTTTTATAATAGTTTTTGAAAATATGGTCCGACTTTGCGCATCTGTAGGCGCATCTGGCTGACAGTCTAAACACATTTTTAGACGCCTATATAGATGTGCTATCAGCATAACTAATTAGAGTTAAGGTCTGATTTTTTTGTTTATTTAGTATTATGTTTTCGTTTCTGTTGGCGCGTCTAGAATGCAGAGTAGACATGGGTATAGACGCTCTAACAAACGCAAAATAGAACTGCATCTTTCAAAGCTTCCTGATTTTGTAGTAATGGATTTTTGCTTGTGTAATGGGAATCTTGGATCTTCCAGTACTAATCCTGATTTGGAATGCATGAACAACACGTTAGCAAAGTTATTTAGAGGTGTTAGTAGTTTTTTTGGAGGTTTTTTGAACAAGGAGTAATTCATGGAGGAAATGACTAGTTATCTTGGTCGCCCTCCCACTCTGCAGAGGAGGTTTTTAGTGTCATGTCTGGGACACCTATCATATCTTTGCCTAGCACTGCCACAGAAATACCAAAACTTGGCACACCAAACCTTGGTACACCTCTAATAGATACTCCACACACTATGCATACACACAGTTCACCTGATGCACATGGATCAGCTAAAGTACATGCATCAACTAAAGCACGTGCATCGAGTGAGGTAGAGGGTAGTGCTCGTTGAGGGAGGAGGGATTGTTGTGCAGGAGGACGAGGAGGGCAAGGGCTTTGTGGGGGTTGCCTAGGAGGTGGCTCTTGATCACCCTCACCGGGAAATGAGAGAGTTGAGCCACCACAAATGTACTACTCTGTTATAGATGTTGGTGGTATCTTGCATAACCCTCAAGGGGGGCAAGTAATAGCCTACTTGAGAAGTATCGTGCATGCCACATACAAAGATTGTATGATTCCTTTCAAGCACCAAAAAAGTGGTTTGTGGCAAGAGGTGCTAAGGGCAATACATAGAAGGTATCCTATTCCCGAGAATTCATGATTCTCAGATGATTGGGGACAATCAAAGGTGAGAGACGCACTTCATAATAAGAGGTCTCACCTTATGAAGCGTGCCAAGGAGTCACTGCGGAGACAATATCAGGGGCACCCTAGATATGGCCAACCACCCAATTGCCACCGTAGGGAGTGGAAAGAGGCCAAGAAGAGAGCAGCAGAGAAAAGGAAAAGTCACCGGCATGCAGAGGCGGGACATATCCAAATGGCAACCATGGGATCAATTCATTATGTAATTTGTTTCAATTCATTATGTAGTGTGTTCTAATGCGTTGTATGTTAAATTTTTTTTGTAGTATCATATCGTTGGTAGGATGCCTACTCCTAGAGAGGCAGGCTACTATCGAGGTCATAACCGGGTGTCCACCTGGCAGCATTTCTACGAGGAGGGACTAATCACGGAGGAGCAATACAATCGTGCCATGAGGATTCCACAGCCAGAAGATGTATGTTTTATTTTTTACATGAAAAGTATAGGTAACTCTAATTTATTGTTTGTAATGGTATTTATATACCTTAATCCTTTGTGTAGGCAAACCCTGATACAATCGAGGATAGCGAAGGGGAGACTAGCAATAGCAGTGGTGGCACCGCACCGGTGGTGGTAGTGACGATGATACCTTTTTTTAGGAGATGTAGAGGAGCCTCCCCTTGGCCTTATAGTTTTCATTTTTTGATATGTATTACTTTCAGCTAGTGCTTTCGACCATGACCATGCTTGAGGTCACAAGCACTAGAACTCGTCACGTAAAAACGTTTCATCTTTATATATGAAATTTCTTGTTCTACATTGTTTTGTTTTCAATACAAAAATCTTCGAAATATGTACAAATATTTCAGTACAGTACGCTAATCATCTGTTATTATCAATATATGGACTTTGGCTCTCCACATTCTTTTGCTTTCAGTATAATAATCTTTCTCTATTTTCCCTAACCATACAATTTGATTGGGGGAAAAAAACCAAAGAGCATTTGGCTTGCAAAGCCACATGCTCTCTAGTTTTTTTTTCATACTCTGTTTTGCGCATCTATCTACGCGTCTAAATTGCAGGAAAAAAGTGCATCTATAATCGTCAAAAAATTACAGAGTACACGTCTTTTTAGACGCACAGTTACACAACTCCATAGACACAAAATTTGAATATATCTACTTTTTTATAAATATGATTATATATTTACGGAGTGCGTGAATAGGCACATCTATATTTGTGTCTGTTTTTGTGTCTATATGTGTGTGTAGTTTTCACTATAAGCGTGCTTGTAGATGCAAAATTTTAGACGCACTAGTAGACACCGTAAGAAACACACCCGACATTTTTAAACACAATTCAAATATTGTGTCTACAAGCGGGTCTATGGAGCCTTTTTGTTGTAGTGGTTTTCTAAAGATGTCCAACTATCACGGCTAAAATCCCATGATTGGCATAAGATATGTCAGGTTTGTACTAGGAATGGATTGTAAGTGGCCTACATATTTTGCTATTTGGAGTGTAATCCTTGCTCATAATGCTTCCTCATTTGTGGGAGTTTGTACTACCGACCACGATCATAGGATGCCTCACTCCAAAAATACGTAGGGCGATTTACAAGTTGTCAACTTTAGTGCAATCACCACAACAGAAATGAGTCATAGACATACAAAGTCGGGCTCGTCTATCATTTCATCTATATGCGCGTGTAAATAAACGTGTAAATAGACGCAAATTTTGCGTCTATATATCCACGCAGATAGACACGAATATAGATGGATTTTCAGACGCGTAATTATTAAACCACCTGAAATTGGACTTAATATAATTAAAAAAATAGAGTTAATAATTAATTTTTCATTGCTCTCTAATGAATGGCAGTTCCTCCAGTTGACAAGCCTGATATAAGTAATTTGCAGCAAGTAACACAAACCTTATTATACAATTAATAGCAAGCATTGCATGTATCTCGTAATTTCTCTACTTGAAGAAGGTAAAAAATACTTCCTTTTTATTATAAAAAATTCAATTTAGCTTTAAGATTGACTATTGATTCTTGAGTATACACATGTGCATATGATATTTTCCATAGAATTAAGAATACACATTGAATCATTAAGTGAATTAAGTATGTTACAGTGAATGATCCATCTTATCTTCAATGAGATCAGCCCTTGCTAAACTATCTACTTCTAGGTCTATGTTACCAAGAGGTAACAAAACAAATAAGTCTATCCCACTATCAGATAAGTTGCTATATTGCTCCATAACTTCATAATCATGAACCATATTATTTTCCTCTTCTGCGTTTCCTTGAACATCCTCGCGAGGTTCATCTTGTACTATATCACGCATATCATCCATTATGGTATCATCATGTATATCATCATTAATTGTTGGATTGTCATGAGCTATCTCTATGTCGATAATATTACCATATATTGGTTTTGAACGATTAGATATAGGGGTGACATACCACCATCAGTTATTGTTTACCATTGGATGATACACAACCTGTATTTGAAAAACAAAAGCAAGAAACTTAAATAATTATTATATTGTGTATATGTATCACATGTATACATATAAAAAAATTAGTTTTTACATATTTACATCCTCGCATTGTTGAGGTAGTACTAATGTGTCATTCTTATTTTGGTGAAATTTTGTAGAGTCAATGATTACAAAACCACTTGGATGACATGTGATTGTGCAATGCTCACCACTTGTTACCACTTCTTTAAACCACTTCACATCCAGTACATATATAAAGAATTGTCTGAAGTCAAGCTTTAAAATATCTTGGATCAAGCCACAATAACCTTCCATGGTACCATTGGCATCCTCGAAGTGAGCAAGGACACCACAATCTTGGGTATTTCTCTTTTCATCTATACGTTGAGTTCGAAGATGTTTACTCTCACACCAAATCGCATTGAATAATGTGCACTAGTAGTAAAAGATTAAGATCAAACATGTCAATTTATTATATAAATTATAACTAGAAACAAATTAATTGATAGTATGTCTCACCTTTAATAAGCAACCTTGTGTGTATTCCCACTCTTCTTGAGATATAATAATTTTCTCCTCTTTTTCCATTCTCTCCATTTTCTCATGTAACCAATCTATATCAATATGACGTGGGAGCGCATTTAGATGATCTGAGAATGAAAAATTACGTCCATATGTGCTGCGAATGCTTGTCTTTTGCTTTTTCTTCTTGCCCTTGCTTCATTATATAGTGTCACCCATTTGTTCATTACATCACTATTGAGCACACAAAGACTATTTAACTTACGAAGTTCTTCTTTTGTTAGCACTTTACTCATTCCTTTTCCTTGAGGTATTATAGAGGTCATCCTCAAGTCTTCATCATCTTTCCATAGTCGTGGTTGAGAGGGGTCCACTTCAGCAATATATTCAAAGATATAAACAAGGGATGATTGCACTAACCAACCCTCAGCCATGCTTCCCTTAGGCCCTGCTTTTTGCCTCAAAAAATCTTTCAAGGTTTTCATGAAGTGCTCAAGAAAAAACATCCACCTTGCATGAACTGCCCCACGAAGTGTGATCCCATCAATCAAATGTACGAGTAAATGTAATTGAGTAATCAAAATGGAGCGAGGAAAAATTTCCTCCACCAAACAAACCACCTCAACAGATAATACTAGAGCATCTTGCAATGTGTTTGGATCAATTTCCTTCGAGCTCATGTTTCTGTCAGGATGTATTTTACAATTGTTTATTTTTGTGTAGAAATTCAACGAGGTTCACTACATGATGTATGCAATATATAATGAAAAAATGCAATGTATACACACCTCACAAGCTCTCCCATCTTGTAAATGATATCACGTACATCTTTGAATAAACAATGGGATATGCTAGTAGGAAGTACGAACTGAATGTAAATAATATTCATAGATCAAATGATTAGTTGAGGAAAAATTCATTATACCTAAAAGTTTACACATAAGTACTCCACTAATTACTATATTCATGGTTAGAGATACCCTTACTTGAATCATTTTGTGCCAATCATGGGACTTCAAACCTGATAATTGCTCCACACCTCTTTTCTTTTTCTTTAGGAAGGATCCCTTGAGACATCTCATGCATCCTATGGATGTTCGAAAGCTATATATCTGTTACTTCACTATTTTTTGCTCGTTCTTTGACAGCATCCAAGGTGCATGGGGTAGCTCAATCTTTCCTCTGGGTCCAATGCGTGGCTAGGCTCGTCTCATGCGACCAATGTTACGTAAATCCTCCCTTACATTGACTGAATCACGAGCCCCTATCAAGTGATCCCATAATGTAGATACAACATTTTTAAATATGTGCATGGGGTCCAACAGGTGATAGATCTTGAGTTCAGTCCAATATGAAAGACGAAAAAATATAGAGAACCTAACAAACAAACAATATATTATGTAAAAAATTCATCATGCTAAATACTTTAAAGTCAATCGAGAGAAATATACTTCTTACCCAGTCATGCTGAGTGGAGGGTGGCTATCGGCATTAATCCATCTCTCCTTCCAATCTCGAATGGTTAGAGATTGTGGAGTCATTCCATTAGTAGGGAGAACATATTTGGGATGGTCAATAGGAAGAAATTGATGATAATCGTCATAGATAACCTTCTTTAAACGTGCCGTCCTAGAGGACAATAGAGAGGGACCGCAAATAGGACATGCATGATATGCTGATGTGGTTAAACATGAACAAAAAAGTGAATTAATAACATGCAATTGATTCAAGTCTTGAATTTCAAATATAGATTTAAATACATGTACCTAAACACTCTCCATATATATCGTGGAAAGTCATGCATGATCCACAACAACATGGCCTTCAAAGTGAAATCTCTAGAGGATGCAGACACACTTGTATCTTGCACCTCAATACCTTCCCATAACATTTATAACTCTTCAATCAAAAGCTCTAAGTAAATGTCCATGTTTTTTACCTTGTGCATTCCAGGAATCAGAAGGGACAACATTACATGTCCCTTTTCAATTGCCATGGATGGAGGAATATTATAGTTCAGCAATACCACTGGCCATACATCGTATGTTGTGCTTTTGATGCCAAATGGATTAATTCCATCCATACCTAAACCAAATCTCAAATTTCTTGGCTCTTCTTTGAAAACGGGCCACAAATTGTCTATATGTTGCCATGCCGGTGTTTGCAGGGACCCTCCATTTTCCATCACTTGAACGATGACTAGTATGCCATGACATGAGCTTTCCAATAGACTTACGCTTGAACATAAGTTGAATACGCGGAATAATCGGAAAATATCGAAAAACCTTACGAGGCACATCCATTGACTTCATCTCCACTTCGTATCTTGATTCACCACAAACAGGACACTCTCGTGCGAACTCATGAATCCCATGAAATAAGACACAATCATTGACACATGCATGGATCTTGACATAATCAAGGCCTTCCAGAGATGTCAAATAATGTCTTTCTTGCTCTCTCTTAGTTGGCAATTTGTTTCCTTTTGGAAGCATTTGTGATAATAACCTACATATATTTTTAAATGTGAGTTAAAAAACCACCAACATATATTTGTGTCTGATTTCAAAATAGAATAATTAATATTATGATTCATAAGCCAAACTGAATTGATACCTACTTCAATAATGCATTCAAACTGACATTACTCCATCCATAAATTGTTTGCAAGTTAAGTATCTCGAGGGATGTGTGAGGAACAGAGTACATACAACCTTCATACAATGGAGTAGATGACGCTATGTACGACCATGTTGTCCAAAATCTCATCCTCTACAACTTGATGGGGCATTTCATGAGGGCTACTATCATGGTCGTCCATCTCCACTCTTCTTCAAGTCTATGCCTCCTCACGTCAACGTTTTGCAGCCTCTCGACACCTGGGAGGGAGCGTCTGAGGATGTAGCACCGCATCCTACTCAACCACAAAAGGGAGTTACATGTACGTTGCTATATATTTCAAACATAGACAAGAAATCTTAGTGTTAAAAACAATGAATACCGGTGATTTTTCTCTGTCCCATTCTCCATACATGCTGAGGTGTGACATTGCAACTCGACGTGCTCAAAAAATACACCCTCAACAATGATCACACGTGCATTTAATTTTTCATCATAATGTTTCATCCTCACTTGAGGATGTGCTCGTTGACTCATTAGCATGCACCGCACTAGGTGATGAGGACGACATGATTAAACCTAATTCATGACAACATCAAATTTGTTATTAATATATTTACATAAAAACTTCAAGGCGTATTAATTATTCTAAGATCTCAATTTTAAATACACAAAACTTATCATAAATACATCAAAACTTACTATCAAAACTTATCTTAAATACAAAAACTTATGATAAAAATGCAAGCGCGCTAAATGTGCATCTATCTATGCGTGTAGATATGCATCTATCACTACAATAGAAACGAGGCATAGACGCATCTATAGATGCGTTTAAACGTGCGTGTAAATAGATACGAATTTTACATTTATATATACGCGCAAATAGACGCTAATATAGATGCGCTATCAGACGCACAATTATTTAACCACCTAAAATTAGCAATTCACATAATTGAAAAACCAAAGTTAATAATTATTTAACCACCTGAAATTGATTCTTGAGCATGCACATGTGCGCATGATAAAAACCATAGAATTAAGAATACACATTGAATCATTGAATTAAAAAAATAGAGTTAATAATTACCTTTTCATTGCTCTCTAATGAATGGCAGTTCCTCCAGTTGACAAGCCTGATATAAGTAATTAGCGGCAAGCGAGAGAAACCTTACAATTAGTAGTAAGCATTGCAATATGTATCTCGTAATTTCTCTATGTACTTGAAGATGATTAAAGATACTTCCTTTTTATTATGGAAAATTCAATGCTTGCTTTAAAATTGATTATTGATTCTTGAATATGCACGTGTGCGCATGATAAAAAGAATAGAATTAGGAATACACATATATTGAATCAATAAGCAAATTAAGTATGTTACAGTGAATGATCCA
Organism: Lygodium microphyllum; assembly: GCF_053477565.2. Classification (NCBI taxonomy): domain Eukaryota; kingdom Viridiplantae; phylum Streptophyta; class Polypodiopsida; order Schizaeales; family Lygodiaceae; genus Lygodium; species Lygodium microphyllum. The sequence goes on along the minus strand of NW_028229907.1, from coordinate 9,163 downwards.
TCTCATCTTCAATAAGATCAACCCTTGCTAAACTATCTACTTCTAGGTCTATATTACCAAGAGGTAACGAAACAAATAAGTCTATCCCACTATCAGATGTGTTGCTATATTTCTCAATAACTTCATCAATATCATCGACAATCACATTATTGTCTTCTTCTGCGTTTCCTTGAACATCATCGCAAGGTTCATCTTGTACTATATCACGCATATCATCCATTATGGTGTCATCATGCACATCATCATTATTTGTTGGATTGTCATCTGCTATCTCCATGTCGGTAATATTACCATGTATTGGTTTTGAACGATTAGATATAGGGATGGCATACCACCATCAGTTATTGTTTATAATTGGATGATACACAACCTGTATTTGAAAAACAAAAGCAAAAAACTTAAGTACTTATTATATTGTGTATATGTATCACATGTATACATATAAAAAAATTAGCCTTTGCATATATACCTCCTCGCATTGTTGAGGTAGTACTAATGTGTCATTCTTGTTTTGGTGAAATTTTATAGAGTCAATGATTACAAAACCACTTGGATGACGTCTGATTGTGCAATGCTCACCATTTGTTACCACTTCTTTAAACCACTTCACATCCAGTACATATATAAAGAAGCGTATGAAGTCAAGCTTCAGAATATCTTGGGTCAAGCCACAATAACCTTCCATGGCACCATTGGTAGCCTCGAAGTGAGCAAGGACACCAAAATCTTGGGTATTTCTCTTTTCATCTATACGTTGAGTTCGAAGATGTTTACCCTCACACCAAAGTGCATTGAATAATGTGCACTAGTAGGTAAAGATAAAAGATCAAACATGTCAATTATTTATATAAAATAAAACTTATAGAAACAAATTAATTGATAGTATGTATCACCTTTGATAAGCAACCTCGTGTGTATTCCCACTCTTCTTGAGATATATTAATTTCCTCCTCTTTTTCCATTCTCTCCATTTCCTCATGTAACCAATCTATGTCAATATGACGTGGGAGCGCATTTAGATGATCTGGAAATGAGACATTACGTCCATATCTAGTGCAAAATTCTTGTCTTTCGCTTTTTCTTCTTGTCCTTGCTTCATTATATAGTGTCACCCATTTGCTCATAACATCACTATTGAGCACACAAAAACTATTTAACTTGCGAAGTTCTTCTTTTGTTAGCACTTTGCTCATTCCTTTTCCTTGAGGTACTATAGAGGTCATCCTCAAGTTTTCATAATCTTTCCATAGTCGTGGTTGAGAGGGATCCACTTCAGCAAGATATTCAGAGATATAAACAAGGGATGATTGCACTAACCAACCCTCAGCCATGCTTACCTCAGGCCGTGTTTTTTGCTTCACAAAATCTCCCTGAACTGGTTGTGAAAATAGATGGTGTACCATGTTGTCCAGAATCTCATCCTCTACGACTTGATGGGGCATTTCATGAGGGCTACTATCATGGTTGTCAATCTCTACTCTTCTTGAAGACTCTACCTCCTCGCGTTGACGTTTTGCAGCCTCTCGACACGCGGGAGGGAGCATGTGAGGATATGGCACCGCATCCTACTCAACCACAAAAGGGATTTTCATGTACGTTGATATATAATTCCCGTAACATAGACTAGCAATCTTAGTGGTAAAAAAAAACAATGAATACCGGTGATTTTTCTTGGTCCCATTCTCCATACAAGCTGAGGTGTGACATTGCAATTTGACGTGCTTGAAAAATACACCCTCGACAACGATCACACATGCATCTAATTTTTCGTCGTAGCCATGCATCTCGATTATGAAGACGCAATATTTCATCCTCACTTGAGAATGTGCTCATTGACTTACCAACTTGTACCGCACTAGGTGATGACGATGTCGACATGATTAAACCTAATTCATGACAACATCAAAATATTTATAATTCATATGTTTATATAAGATCTTAATTTTAAATACACAAAAATCATCATCTTAAAACTTATCTTAACTTATCAAAACTTAAGAAGAATTCACTATCAAAACTTATCTTAAAAACAAAAAATTATGATAAATCCCAAATGCGTATCTAAATCCGCGTCTACCTACGCGTCTATTTTTGCGTCTACATTTGCGTCTATATTCACGTCTATATTCGCGTCTATCTGAACAATAGATGCACATATACACGCGAAAATAGACGCACACGTTGTCGTATTGCTGCGCATTCGAGGTGTGAAAACCACCCAAAAATTTTGTGTGTGATTTGATACTTTGTATATACTTAGTTGTTGTGTTTACATTTATTTTCTGCGCATGAGTATAGTGAGGAGGAGTTAGAGGCATAGTGGTGAACATGATGAGATGCTTTCAGCCTATGTTGATACATGTTGCTGCAAAAAGGTCTGGAATCATTGCTTGCCAAAATCCATCAGCACTATTGCTCGTAGACTCAGCAGAGGGGAGCCATTGACAGTAGGACGGATTCACGGTTTGAGCTCAATGACTGAGGCTGCTCTATCTGTGACAAGACATGTTGTGGCAGGGCTGAATTACTTGATGACATTGTTCAAAGTTGCTTTCCTGTTGCTAATTGAGCTTGGAGTGTTTCCTTTGATGTGCGGGTGGTGGTTGGACATATGTACTCTAAGCCTGTGGGACGGGATTTAAGGAACACATTGTGTCAATTTCAGATTGTGGTTATTCTGTTTAGTGTTTTCATGGTGACCTTTTGGTGTTGCATTGTAACAGAAACCAATTGTGTTGTTGTGGATGATAAGGATCTTATTCCATGGCAGGCGGTATGAGGAATTCAGGAGTCTTATTAAATTTGCTCCATTGAGCTATGCCTATGTTGGGCTGTCTTGGAATAGGCAAAAGTAGCTTCTTCTTCACTGGACGGAAGGAAGGGAGAAGAGCTTTTTCAATGGAAAGGAAAGGAGGAGACTTTTAAAAAAAAGGATTTTTTAAAAGAAAAAGAAGGAGGGAATTATGAAAAGAAAGGAGAAAACGAGAGGAAAATAGAGGAGGCGAGAGAGACGGGACGAACGGAGCATAGGAAAAACAGAGGATTGGAAGGGGAGCTACGAGAAGTGCAGAGAGAGGATTGGAGGGGAAGCTTTTGAGGGAGAAACTGGCATTTGGAACAGGACTGTATACCCGTGAAGCTGCTGCACGAAGTCGAAGGCCATATCGTCTCCATCGAGCTCAAGAGCGGGAAGCTCTATTAGGGATTCCTTATCGAATCTGAGGATAAATGGAATTACTAGCTCGAGAACATCACTTACACTGCAAAGAATAGCAGAGTCTCGCAAGGCTGATTCGAGTATCTCTCTCTTGTCACAATCAGAAAAACTAGATGTTACTTTAACACATCATGAGTTGTATACATATAAAAAATTTAGCTTTTACATATATACCTACTTGCATTGTTGAGGTAGTACTAATGTGTCATTCTTGTTTTGGTGAAATTTTGTAGAGTCAATGATTACAAAACCACTTGGATGACATGTGATTGTGCAATGCTCACCATTTGTTACCACTTCTTTAAACCACCTCACATCCAGTACATATATAAAGAATTATCTGAAGTCAAGCTTCAGAATATCTTGGATCAAGCCACAATAACCTTCCATGGTACCATTGGCATCCTCGAAGTGAGCAAGGATACCACAATCTTGGGTATTTCTCTTTTCATCTATACTTTGAGTTCGAAGATGTTTACTCTCACACCAAATCGCATTGAATAATGTGCACTAGTAGTAAAAGATTAAGATCAAACATGTCAATTTATTATATAAATTATAACTAGAAACAAATTAATTGATAGTATGTCTCACCTCTAATAGGTAACCTCGTGCGTATTCCCACTCTTCTTAAGATATATTAATTTCCTCCTCTTTTTCCATTCTCTCCATTTCCTCATGTAACCAATCTATATCAATATGACATTGTAGTGTATTTAGATGATCTAGAAATGAGACATTACGTCCATATCTGCTGCGAAATGCTTGTCTTTCGCTTTTTCTTCTTGCCCTTGCTTCATTATATAGTGTCACCCATTTGCTCATTACATCACTATTGAGCACACAAAAACTATTTAACTTACGAAGTTCTTCTTTTATTAGCACTTTACTCATTCCTTTTCCTTGATGTATTATAGAGGTCATCCTCAAGTCTTCATCGTCTTTCCATAGTCGTGGTTGAGAGGGGTCCACTTCAGAAATATATTCAAAGATATAAACAAGGGATGATTGCACTAACCAACCCTCAGCCATGCTTCCCTCAGGTAGTGCTTTTTGCCTCACAAAATATTTCAAGGTTTTCATGAAGTGCTCAAGAAAAAACATCCACCTTGCATGAACTGCCCCACAAAGTGCGATCTCATCAATCAAATGTACGAGTAAATGTAATTGAGTAGTCAAAATGGAGCGAGGAAAAATTTACTCCACCAAACAAACCACCTCAACACATAATACTCGAGCATCTTGCAATGTATTTGGATCAATTTCCTTCGAGCCCACGTATCTGCCAGGATGTATTTTACAATTGTTTATTTTTGTGTAGAAATTCAAAGAGGTTCACTACATGATGTATGCAATATATAATGAAAAAATACAATGTATACACACCTCACAAGCTCTCCCATCTTGTAAATGATATCACGTACATCTTTAGATACACAATGGGATATGCTAGTAGAAAGTACGAACTGAATGTAAATAATATTCATAGATCAAATGATTAGTTGAGAAAAATTTCATTATACCCCGAAGTTTACACATAGTTACTCCACTAATTACTATATTCATGGTTAAAGATACCCTTACTTGAATCATTTTGTGCCAATCATGGGCCTTCAAACCGGATATTTGCTCCACAACTCTTTTCTTTTTCTTTATGAAGGCTCCCTTGAGACATCTCATACATCTTCGAAAGCTACATATCTATTCCTTCACTATTTTTTCCTCGTTCTTTGATAGCATCCAAGGTGCATGGGGTAGCTCAATCTTTCCTCTGGGTCCAATGCAAGGCTAGGGTCGTCTCATGTGACCAATGTTAAGTAAATCCTCCCTTACATTGACTGAATCACGAGCCCCTATCAAGTGATCCCATAATGTAGATACAACATTTTTGAATATGTGCATGGGGTCCAATAGGTGATTGTTCTTGAGTTCAGTCCCATACAAAAAGATGAAAAAATATAGAGAACATAACAAACAAACAATATATTATGTAAACAATTCATCATGCTAAATACTTTAAAGTCAATCGAGAGAAATATACTTATTACCGATTTATGCCGAGTGGAGGGTGATTGTCGGCATTAATCCATCTGTCCTTCCAATCTCGAATGGTTAGAGATTGTGGAGTCATTCCATTAGTAGGGAGAACATATTTGGGATGGTCAATAGGAAGAAATCGATGATGATTGTCATAGATAACCTTCTTTAAACGTGTCGGCCTAGAGGATGTTAGCTATATATAGTCTGTCTATATATAGCGCCCCATGTCCCCTCTATATATTCCTATCATGTGTGCTCAGTTTACACACACTTCTGGGGTTCCACTTTTGGTGTCTCGTGTCTCTTTTCACCTCTCTCTTCCTCCATTCCTCGTCTCCCTCATGCACTGTTCAACATGGTATCAGAGCATACCGCCAACCCCTCAGTACGCTCCCATGGCCGTTATCCCCCCTGCAGTCCATGCAGATTCCTTGGCCTTCTCCTCTTTTTCCTCCAAGTGGTTGTTTTCTTTCTCTTCTTTGATTCCTTGGCCTTCTCCTCTTTTTCCTCCAGGTGGTTGTTTTCCTTCTCTTCTTTTAGCTTTGGCTTCCACTGTAAAGTGATTGTTTAGCTGCCTTTCTAGATGTCAGCTATCAGGCATGGTTGCTGCCTTTATGGATTTCAGTTATCAGGCATGGTTGAACTACAGTTCACTGCACCCAAGTTCAGTTGCAATCTGGATTATCTTAAACCAACTTTGAGGTGTGGGAAAAGAAAAGAAACAATGCAAGAAAACTAGGAGGATGCACCGGAAGGCAAATGGCAATTCTGAGTGATGTGGGACCTTGGCTGTGAGGTCCTCAAACTGCATGGGGCCATAGCACTTCCTCTTCATCCTCAACCTTTTCTTATGAGAGACTTCACTCAGTCCAAGGAGGCATCAGATCCGGAGGGGGATCCTTGAGTAATCAAGGTTGAAACCAGGTGATGTTGCCACTGAGGCAGCAGCTACAATATTTTTCCTGTATCGCTCCGACCATGACAAAAGCAGAGGGGGATTGATTCTATCGGAGGGGGCCCCTTGTTCTTCCCTACTGGTGACAAGCTACTGGATGCAATTAATTTTCTACTGTGCTCAGACCGCAACAAGCAAATTGGGGGCAATTCAACTAGAGAGGGGGGCTTGTACCACCTGTTTTTTGCCAGGCTACTCAGATTAGCAGTGGCTGCAATCGTTTTCCTACTGTGATTGGACCCCAACAAGTGAAGTGGGAGCAATTTGAAAGGAGGGTGGAGCTCCTCAGGCCTCCGTGCTTCATGATTATCGTCCTCGTTCGTTATTCCATTGATGAGTGTCTATATTCTAGCTGATGATACATTTCGCTTATATTCTTTCCAGCTAATGAGCGTCTATATTCCAGCTGATGAAAAATTATTTAATTTATATTATGTTCATGGGGCCCCACATGTGTTATGTGGTCTATAGAGCGGCATCGCGAACCGTCTCTATAGACCTTGTGTTGTTCTAATGTCACTGTAATATTTTTCTTTAAGTTTTGATGTGACAGATATACTGCTTACATCCCAAGTTCAGTTGAAGGAATTTCTTGCAGATTTTATCTTTTGCAGTGATGTCACTTATTCTTATTTTACATGTATATTTAGGAGTGATAAAGCTCTTCTGATGCCTCTAAATAGGCTGTTGTAATTCAGGAGTGATGTAGCTCCTTTGATGCCTATGAATAGGCTCTTGTAAGTTTAGCTTTGTAATTTTATATTTTGAATATTAATATAACGGTAGGCCTATATAGAGCTGTGGGTTTTTCCCTTGATCCCCCAAGGGTTTTTCCATCCATAGTAAGGGACCTTTATTTGAGCGAGGGTGTTAGCTATATATAGTCTGTCTATATATAGCGTACCATGTCCCCTCTATATATTCCTATCATGTGTGCTTAGTTTACACACACTTCTGGGGTTCAACTTTTGGTGTCTCGTGTCTCTCTTCACCTCTCTCTTCCTCATTTCCTCATCTCCCTCGTGCACTATTCAACAGAGGAAGCTAGAGAGGGACCACAAATAGGACATAAGTTGAACATGTGGAACAATCGCAAAATGTCACAAAACCTTACCAGGCACATCCATTGACCTCATCTCCACTTCCACTACAACAAAAAGGCCTCTTAGACGCACTTTTAGATGCGATTTTTCGATATAGATAAAATCTTACGAGCGTTTCTACTCACCCGCATATTTGCGCATCTACAAACTCGTGTCTATAATCGCATGTATTAAGGAATTTACACGCAAAAATAGATGCGTAACAAACACACATATACACGCGAATCAAAATTGTTATTTATTTAATTTATTTGGTACGTCTACCAGTGTGTCTACATGGCAAATTAGACGGGCATATAGACACACTCGTAGACGGGCTTTTACAAGCGCCCATAGACGGGAACAAAAAACAAAAAAAACTAATTTTTTAAAAAAATATATTTATTTTTTTAAAATTTAAATTTTGTAGCGCATGTATGAGCGTGTGTACTTTTCATTTTAGGCATGCTTATAAACACGCGTTTTCTGCAATTTAGACGCGCGGATAGACACGCAAAACAGAACTAGAAAAAAAAACCAGAAAGCTCTCTGGTTTTTTTTTTCCCTCCCATACATCAAATTTTGCATTTGGGAAAAAGACAATTGATCTAAAAGCACGAGAATTGAAAACAAAAGTCCATGTATTCATTATAGATCAAAAGCATTTACATGGAGAGTTTAAGTACCTGCGACCTAAAGGGTGGCCGCAAGCAGTAGGCTCAAAGATGGATAATAGATATACAAGAAAACAAGGCCATAGAGGAGGTATGGTGCTCCTCTACGAATCTGAAGAAGAAACATCTTCGCAAATACCACCATGGCTACTAGCATCGCTATCCCCCTCCTCGCTATGCTCCACATCCGAGTTCGCCTACGCACACAAAAGATCAAGGTTGCTTGCGTACACATGGTGGAGAAAAAGTTATAATTATCTATACTTTTAATAGGAAAGTAAGAAAAACATACCTCCTCTGGCTTTCAAATCCTCATAGCCCGATTGTATTGGTCCTCAATGATGAGACCCTCCTCATAGAAATGAAGCCATGTGGCTGCGTGGTTATGGCCTCGATGGTAACCTACCTCTCTAGGAGTACGTATCCTACCAATGATAGTAGTCTACAAAACAATTATGATATACACAAACAATTATGAGACACAATGTATTAGAACAAATTATGTAAATAATTGAAAGAAATATAAATTTTAAATAACTAGAAATCAAAATATACTTACAAACCCTACCTCCCATGACTCTCTACCGCCCGATCCGTAATGCGACAATCCCATGGATTTCATTTGGATGCGCCGCGCCTCTGCGTGCTGGCAACTCTTTACTTTCTCTGTTGCTTTCTTCTTGGCTTTCTTCCATTCTATGCGGTAGCACATAGGTGGTTGGTTATAGGCTCCACGCCCCTCCTCCTCTCTCGGCAATGAGTCCCTGGCGCATGTCATGAGGTGGGATCTTTTGTTGTGAAGCAAATCCCTCACTTTTATGCATCCCCAATCATTCAAGAATCGCTGACCCTCAGGATTTGGGTACCTTCTATGGACTGCCCTCAACACCTCCTATCACAAGCCACTTTTCTAATTTTTGAAGTAGAAGAAACAATCTTTATATGTCACATGCACGCCATTACATCCCTTCCTTCAACATCATGGAAGATGCCACCAGTATCTGTAACTCTATAGTACTGGCGTAGTGGAGCTTGGAAGATTCTCAAATTCTCTAATATGGTATCGAAAGTATAATGCTACTTAATTCACTATGTTGGAAGGCTAAAGCTTCTAAAAATTTGATCATGAATCAAGAAAATTTATAAACACAAACATGGGATTGGTCACATTTTTCATTGCAAAAATATATTGTTG
>NW_028229905.1:0-47933 GCF_053477565.2 Lygodium microphyllum | reverse complement strand
AACCGGTGCCCATTCAACATTAAATCCATCTTTTAGACTGTATTGATATGGCTTAATTGGCTAGGCAGCTAATATATATGCACTAAGGTAATTGCACTTTCGCAAAGAAAGAAACGACAATATCTCCAGCCACCGAGGTGTTCTGAGGTAAAGCTGTATGACAAAATATTGTCACGTACAGTTTGGAGGGCAGCATTTGATATATTGACCCCTATTTGAGTCTGGTAGCTTGGGCGGTTATACTTTTTGATTATGGTATGGTATTGTCAGATTTAAATGTAGGTATATTGTATTCATTTGCTATATCTTCTTTAGGGGTCTATGGGATTATCATAGCGGGTCGGTCTAGTAGGGCGGCCGTTCAGTTGCCTATGGTATTAAGGTTTATGCGGTCAAATTCTATGTAGCGCGAAATGATTTGCTTTACATTTTGTATGGGACTCTTTTACGAGACTATTTCTTGGTTGAACTCGGCAAAGATAAAGGATTTTTATACCAAGGGCTAAAGTAGTTTGGAAATAAGAATACATGCAAAAAAGCTAGAAAAGGGCATGCTACAGAAACATGGTTAATTCTGTTCAGTTAAGGAGTCACTAAGCATATTATATGAAAGTTATCTCTGTTGATTGAGATGAGGCAACTTTTTTACGAATCAAAGTCTCCTTAGGCAGCCGACAACCTACAGTTATCTTTACATTCCTGTGTTCGTTGATAGAACAAATAACTGTATGCTATTTTGTTTTCCGTCAGCTGAGATTGCTTGTTTGCTGAATCAAAGCACCCATCGTATAAAAAATATTGCCTATTCCTTCGAAGATAAAAGACTAAACGACATACCAGTCGGCAGCATTCCAGATCCTCTGGAATGAGAACCATAGGTGATACCGGATAAATCTAGTTAGACGTTTTTCTTGCGGATGATCGAAAGACTCATGGTATCTGCTATATTTAACAATATTTTCAAAAAAAAAATGTAACAACCAACAAAAGCCTATTTTGTTTTTTTATAGCAGCAGAAAAAGAGTCCAGATGTTTGCTTAATTTCAGCGAATTATACCCAATGCGATGCGCAGGTTCTGAGCCTATAGGTCTCTCACATTTCATTTGATGCGAAATGGAGTGGATTATCGTCTAGTGAATTTATTATTTGAGGCAGGACATATCACAAGATTTCCACAAAAAACACATAGCCGCGATTTTAGCGATTGATCTGCTTCGCGAAAGCTAAGGCTAGATAGCGGCACTTGCATCTATAAAGCTTAGTCCATCCTTTCAAGAAACCCTGTTACCAATCTAAAGCAAGTTGTTGGGGTAAAGAGCCGTATGCGCGGTGACGTGCTTGTATGGTTCGGAGAGAACTCAATGTACACCGACGGATTGGTGGAATAGTTTAACTCTTTATCCCAAATATGCTTCTCTAGGAGCATTATGATCTGCTGCTTAAATGGTTTCTTATGAAGTATCTATTGGTCCTATTATCATTACTGTACTAATTTGTGTAGGTTTTTGTAATTTAAGTGAGATTGTTATGGCGTAAGAGCAGATATGGTTTCGTATTCTCTTGTTTCCTGTATCGATTATGTTTTTTATTTCCTGTCTAGTAGAAATCAATCGAGCCCCATTTGATTCACCAGAAGCAGAGGCTGAACCAGTAGCTGGCTACAACGTGGAATATTCTTTAATGGGGTTTGTTTTATTTTCTTTAGGAGAATATGCTAATATGATTTTAATGAGGTGCGGAGCTTCGCATCTGACATTCGTTAGGCTTTCGCTTTTCGCAAAAGCCAGCGTCTTCTCAAGCAAGGGCCTTATGCAGTAAACCCTTTTGGGCGACGGTTTGAACACAAATAGATTCCGCAAAGCTTTCAAAAGGAAATAGCCTAGTGTGTAAGCACAGCCATGAAGCGCGAACCCGTTTAATGAGCTATCTAGGATTGAAGAGATATCCCAAGTAATTAACCTTATATTCTTTTCCAAATCTATACTATTGAATGCCCATATGGATAAGTGTGCTCTTAAGCTCGAACCCCGAAAAGGTTACCGTAATGAATCTCTTATCGTTTCCGGGTGCGGATACACTTGCACGGATTACAGTTGACGGCTACGAAAACGGCAGGAAAAGAGACAGTACCTGACGTCTAGGGATGAATGTAAACCCATTGGACAGGGATAATCATTTTGGTTCCAGAAAAAAAGATTCACTGGCAATAGTTCACATTTATAAAAAGGCCACAAAACACTATAAGTTACTGAAATGACAGCGAAGCATGCGCTCATGTGTTTGAAACGATTGCAGGCCAAATAGAGCTAATGGTATCTTATGGGCAAATCGGGCCTAGACTATTTAACTTTACCTTCTGTAAGGAATTTGCAAAGACTTGTTTTTTGCTTGAAGGAGATCTCTGCTAAATAAATAAAAAACAAAATACTAAAAAGTGCCCATCATTGGGTATTTCATTTGAGCCCGCAGCGGCATAGATGGCATTGCTTATTTGTAAAGGATCGTTTTCTTTTGGGTGAGGCCAAAACCATAAATCTTTATGCCGATGACTCTTCCAGACCCTTTTAGTTTTGTTTTTTTTAAGCAAGCTTTGTATGGTTGTCAGCAAACTTCAAAGTTTGCGTTGTCTTTCTTATGCCATATATTAGCTAAGTGGTCTAAAGGACTGTGAAGGGAGGCCGATAGATGAAGAAAGTATAGAATTATTTGCTTATCTGTTGCGGCAACTAGATTCTAGTGTTTTTTTTAATCGAGTAGGCCCCTCAATTTGATTTGGTTTCTTTGAGACAGGCTCAAAATGAAGCGCCTATAGCAAGTAATTTTCTTAGTTCACTTTTTGTTGTTATTTCATTTTGAGCTGGCGGGAAGAGAAGTTCTAGATCCTCTCCTGGATGCTCCATACAGGCTCTAAGTCTTACAAGGCAGCCTGAACTTACAATCAATTCCGGCCGTCAATCATCATCAAGACATCCATGCGAGACGGATTGGATTTGACATTGCGTTAATTTGCCGGCTTTTTCTTTTTGGAACGGAGCCGTATGATGTGAAAATGTCATGTACGGTTTTTTGAGAAAGGCCCAAAGGCCTTATTGTATTGGGCCTTTGGTCATAGAGCCACGCCTTTACTCTTCTAGTTTATGTACATTGCTTTTTTTGGGGGGTTGGCCATTTATTTCAAACATTCCTAGTTTTTAGGGGACTTCGGGCACAATCTGGTTCAGTATAAAGGTCATTTTATTTCCGTTTGTACATATACGGGTTTGTGCAGCATTTTTACGATATTGTTATGATTAATTAATGAGACTTGGACGGAAAATCTTCTTGCCTCTTTCATTGGCTTGGGTAGTTTTTATATCTGGTGTTCTAGTAGCTCTTGATTGGCCACCTCAATGAATGGGTTTAACGTTATATCGTGGTGTTGAATTTCACAGTGGGGTTTCGGTCGGAAAGAAACAACGTCCAAACCCCATCGATGTAAACTATGAAAAACAAAAAATATTGAGCGCTTTGCTTGAAAAAGAAATGGAAATGTACATAATACGATAGGCGATATGCGGTTTTTTAAGTCCATTTCCTTTACCCTGGCTTAGCAAATGTTCCTTTCAAGGCAACAGCTATCTGCTAAGTTAGATTCAAGCGACAAGGCAAGCAGTTTTGATACGAATTCTTAATTAAAGGAGGGCTGCTTTCTGTCAGTATCATCGTGTCGAATATTATGTGACAAAATCAGAGTAATCTCTGATTGTTTCCACAACGTTTATTTGGCTTTTTTTAAACACTCAATTTGCTTAGCCGATTAAGGCAAGGCGCAGTCAATGGGTTGTTGCGCACTTCGTTTTGCTAGCTTTAGTTTTCAATTTTATTATGAAGCCTTTGTTGACTATAACTTAAAACCTTCTTACTTTAACCCGAAACTAATATAATAATGAAATAGACAAACATGAAAAACAGAACCTAAAGACATGTAACCAATAATGCACGAAATAATTGCAGCATGTGATGCTAAAGAATGTTGAAAATTGATTAATTTTATGTCTTCAATCAGAAGCGCTTTAATGAAACTTCCTTCAGTTAATACAGTTCACTTTCTACCTTTTTCCATGTAAAGAAATCGGATTCGGACCTTTACCTTTAAAAAAAAGTGCGCTTTAGCATTTAGCTTGATTAACGAAACTTCGACTGTTGGTTTGGTGGTGACAAAATCTTTGTCTTTAAAGCGCTTTGAATCGAGCCTTTTTTCACTATGCCTGGCTTGTCAGATTATTCTATATAGAATGGCTAATCAGGCAATCATGAGCATAGCTTGGCTTGTAACAAAGCCAGTTACCATATACTAGCCAAGGCACAAAAATTGATAATATGTGGTTTGGTTGGAGAATTACCGTAAATATCCTTTCATGGCAAATGGAATGAAATAAAGCAATGTCAACTAAATACCTTTTATTATTTACACAAGTTACTCAATTTGGATCTCTTTTTTGTGATAGAAGCGAAAGCACATGAAAACTATGAATGTTCTGAAAAGAAAAGTCCAATATTCCGCACCAAAGGACCTTTATGATATAATTATTATATGTGGGCAACAATTAAGAAGTTTATATCCATTTCACGCTTTTGAGATAAAATTATGCCGAAATCGCTATAAGATCGATTAATTCTTTCAAAATAGATGAAATATTTTATATCCGAAACAATCGTAGAAGAACTGAGGATTCGTGGCTTTTGGATACTGATATGCTTTAGTTTGATATGGTTTATGTTTTATCTGTTTCCGGAAGAGCTTATTTTTTTACTGGCCAAACCTTTGCTTTATTTAGACTTGTTTTTTATTTGTACACAATTAATGGAGGCATTAAGTACATATGTAATTATATCTTTAATATCACGTCCTTATTTTGTATCTTTTTGTTCGATTCATTAAATCTGGTGCTCTTTGATTTCTAGTTGTTACGAGAGCGGGAGAGAATTTTATAGAAAATTGCTCTACTTAAATGCTTTCTGTCTTTTTTTATCTCCTCTCGTTACTTTTGTCCGGGTAGTTTTTAGTGTTCGGCACTTTTTTTACTGCTTAACCACCATATTTATTGATTTGCTGACAACTAAGTTGTAATCTAAGATTTCTGACTACGCAATGCCAACCGTTTGTACCTTGTTGATTCCATTTATGTGCCCTTAAGCCCTGATAATAGTGATTGCTTTGTTAGGATCAAATGTTATTTCCTTGAGGAGCTGTCCAAATCATCGTCATATTTTAAAAGTCTGTTTGTCGTTTGTAGTGGCTCCGTTTACACTTCCAGATATTCGGTGTTTATTTGCAATCTGTTTACTTTCCTATGTTTCAATAGAGTTGACCCTCTTTGCAGCCTTAATGATAGCGGTTTGTGAGAAGTAATTATCTGGGCCCTTGTAAAGGAACTGGTTTGTTAATCATAGCCTTAGCCAGGCCATTTCTTTTGCTTATATTGAGAAATTTTAGCTAAACGGAAGAATTTGTCATAGCGAACAAGCAAATTCGCGCGCGACAACTAGCCATGCATTCATACAGTCTAAAGTTAATAAGATATCTATGGTTGCAATTTACGTCTAATTAAGCTATGATAAAAATATTAATATATCAAGCTTAGCAGCATCGCGAAAGAATATTTTTATGCATGTTATCTCTGCTTTGCCTTGATAAGTAACTCCTCAAGGCTGGATGTGGGATTGCAGTTTAGGGGTGTGAAATATTGAATGAAACAGGGCCCAAAGGCTATAGCCCGGAAACTCGATAAACGTCAGAAACGACTGTCTCTTGTGTTGAGACAAACTCTTTTAATTCATCACGGCTTACAGTCCACTAGAATAATTTGCCATTATTCCATTGATTCCCATCCATATAGGAAATATTTATCTTTTATTTATCAATCCCTCTTCGTTCATGTTTCCCATGATAGGTTTCGTATTACTTTTAGTCCATTTGGCGGTTTCGAATGGAGGACACTTGGTACTGAATGCTTGGTAATTTTTAGTGGAGATGATCTACGAATTTGTGCCTAATTTGGTGAACGAATAGATTAGTGGTGCCCCGAAACAGCAGTTCTTTTCATTGATTTCCGTCACTTTTACCTTTTTACTATTCTGTAACTTGTAAGGTATAATATCCTATAGTTTTACGGTAACTAGTCATTTTATTATTACTTTGGGTCCTTTATTTTCTTTTCCCTTTGGAATCATCGTAGTAGGGTCCTAAACACATGGGCTTCATTTTTTCAGCTTTTCACCACCGCCGGGAGTACCTTTGCTGTTAGTACTTTTTCTAGTATTTTTGGAGCTAATCCCTTATTGTCCCTGTGCATTAAGCTTAGGAATATGTTTATTTGTCAATATGATGGCGGGTTACAGTTTGGTCAAGATCCTAAGTGGCTTTGCTTGGACCATGTTATCTATGAGAGGCATTTTTTTATTAGCACATTTCGCCCCTCTTTTGATCGTATTTGCATTAATTGGTTTAGAACCAGGCGTAGCTATTTCATAGGCTTATGTTTTTATAATTCTGATTTGTATTTATTTGAACGATGCAATAAACCTTTATTAAATGACCCTTAAATCGGTTTGGTTTAATCACCAAGCCGATCATGTCAAAAACGGTTTAAGCGTCGTGTTAAGCAAGAAAGAAGAATAAAAAGTTTGGCAGTTTGTCCAGCTGACCTTCTTTCCCAAATGCAATTTGTTACCTAAACGTTATCACACAGGCAGATCGTTAGCCAAAAGGCTACTAAAATAACTAAAAAAACAAAAGCAACACAGCGTTGTTTTTTCAGTTCCAATAATCTTATCTGTTAATTTTGCGTGGTTTTCTTTATAGAAATTATGGCAGTATTGCCTCAGTTACTAAGCCTATAAAAGTGCCCTTTTCTACAATAAGCACCTATCTTAATCATAACAGTATGATCTTCTGAGATTATGCAAGTATCCGTATTTTCTATTAGTTTCCAAAGTTTGCGGTATATTTGTTTAACGTTTATAACCTGTTGTCTTTTTTCATTATACTATAAAGTCAAGATTGCCTGCAGTTGACTAATATGTTTAATCATAGCCATGATCTGGAGACCGGCAGACCTTAGCCGGTATGATAGCGGTTAAAGACATTAGGTGTCTGCCCGGCTTCATTACCGTACCGTCAACCATTAGGCTTGAATTGCTTTCTGAGAACTTGCATACTAAGCCAAAGTGCAGGCACTTATTTTTGTCAGTGCATGCCATT
The DNA here is from genome assembly GCF_053477565.2 of Lygodium microphyllum. Classification (NCBI taxonomy): domain Eukaryota; kingdom Viridiplantae; phylum Streptophyta; class Polypodiopsida; order Schizaeales; family Lygodiaceae; genus Lygodium; species Lygodium microphyllum. The sequence continues at coordinate 40,689 of NW_028229905.1, read as the reverse complement.
TAGTACTATATGCTATCAGCAAACGATACAAACAGTTATAAATATCAAAAACAGACCTTATGTTGACGGCCAATTGTCAATAAAAGTTATTGGAATGTGTGCTGTTAGCCTCTTTTTTTTTTAGACTAAAGTGAACGAAACGGAAATCAATCGGCCATGTATGAGAAAGGGAGAAGGTAGAAAATATTATTCCAGAAAGGAGAAGAGAGTCATTTTTTAGGGATTACTGGATACAGGCGCACATTTAGGCTATCGGAAACCTTTCGTGCCATTTTATTAAAAATGTTTATATGGCTTTAGGCACGGAAGAGCTATTGTGGATTTGTAGAAAACATTTTTATCCTTAAGGATTGCTCGTAATGCGCTTGGATCCATTACCTGTAAAGATGGCCATTTATTGTTAATGAATACTGATTCTTTATATAACGACATGATAAAGAGAGTGGCGGGAAAGACTAATTCAAGTTGTATCAATTCCAAATGGATCGGTGGTTTCTCAACCAATTGGACACATATGAGACGTGAAGAACGCCCGCATTCCAGTCCACGTTTCTTAAAGATGTAGAAATGCTTTGAAGGATTGATAACACGCGAAATCCCAGATAGTTTAGTTGTACTGAATGTACGTAAAGATTTTATAGCTATATCCGAAGCCAATCGATCGTGAATCTCTATTGTATCTCTGATAGATTCCATCTCTCCGGAGGAATTGCATAAATTAGTTACTTATCCTATTTCCGTAAATAGTGATTCCGTATGGTTTACAAATCCATTCCGTTAATCGATTACGAAAACAATCATTCATTCGAAAAAAGCCCAAAGACCAGCTAGAAAGGCTCGAAAACCCACCGATAAAGCCATTCAGATTCGCATAAAAGCCAATAGGCCTTAAACAATCAAATATTAATAGCCTGTCCATGTTGTTTTTAATTGAAATCGCTAAAGTTGCTATCAAATTGCATAGTATTACTGCTTTTTAAGAGACAAGGATAATCCAGGCTTCACTAGACCCAAAGGTTTTGATGAAATGCTTTTGCTGCACGAGTACCGCCTGGAATGATATCGGATACGTTATGTCATTTTCTTGAGAGCATTAAGATCAAGAAATTTATGCGATTTGATCGCTAGACTTAATTGCAAAAAAAAAACATTTATTTGACGTCCGAAGATTTGCCTTTGACTTTACCCTAAACTTACATTGCAATACTTAGCATTAGAAAATGGTAATCCTAAGTAATTAAAGCATAAAACAATAACCAACCGCGAAGGTTGTGATAAACTGTCCACGGCTATGAATACTAGAAACGCAAGAGAAATGCACAGAAGAAGACAGAAATGTTGGCTCCGGGATCTAAAATCCGTCGTTAAATAGGGGAAAATGTTTGGCATAAAAGACTCAATCTGAGAAAGAGAGCCCTTATTTGGAAATGGGAATTTCCCTTCATTTGAAAAGAAAGGCTGTTAAGGAAATGGAGGAAAGCAAGCAGGTCCGAAGATTTGCCTTTGACTTTAGGATTTTCCTCTCCGCTGCAAAGAAAACCATTCAAGAAACGACAATCCAAAGATTTCTCCGAAAAATCAAATACCTCGTGAAAGTTATCCCTTTCCTACGGATTACCCATGAAGGAAAAGATATAAAAGCTAAAAACGATGAAAGGAAAACATATTAATCTCTTGCCCTTTCTAGAAAGAAGATCGGATGTTATTTTGGTCTGCATTCTCTTCCGCGAGCACATCTCCCAGGCCAGATAGTTAATAAATCATAAACATATTTATGTCAATTTTTAAATAGTTAGTATCCCTAGTTCTACAGTATTTTGCGGTGATCTTATATTCGTTAGAGAAGCTTCTTAAGATCTTATCTAATAAAACATAGCCTGATATAGAAATAAAAAGGAACGGATTAGAAAATCAATGGAATAACTGAAACGGAGAAAACGATCTTTTCTAAGACCTCTCCTTTATCCTTCTATGCGTAGAGATTCTTGCTATTGTCTTTTCCGTCATAAAGGTTATTGGATATCTGAAAAGCATTCCCTTATCCGCCATGAAAACAAAACAACCTTTATTTTTACTTATCACTATTTAGATTATTACTATCCACATTATTTAGAGATTGGGCATGAAGGACTTTATGCCATGATATTTATTGAACCTTATTATAATGATATTGAATTGCCCTATAGAAATAGTATAAAAAGACATTGTCTTCTTTAGAACGGCATAAAATGTATGGTCTACATAAGCTACATAAATCACTAGTAAAGTCTTTAAATCGTAGACCCCCATTGTTTCCTTCATATATGTCTTTGTCATCCATGTTATGCATATAATATCCATACATTATGGATAATTTACTCAAATCGCTGGCAAGGCGGCTATTCACTTCAAATGCCGCCGGCGAGACACTTCTTTATAGTGTTTTTTATTTGAGAATTCGAGTTCCTGAGTTATAGAATGTTTATGAATATACGAGCAAAAGTAACAAAATAGTAACAAATGAACTACTTTAATCCAATAGATGTGCATTTCTTAAATGAGATGCAATTTTTCAAGATCGGGTCCAATTAGCTATTCGATTTTTATAATGAAATTCTCCTGCATAATTTCTATATGTATCTTTTATCGGTTTGATCAAGTCATTTGTTGTTAGAAACGACTGTGGAGTCGGAATCCTGCCCCTAAAAAATTTACTTAATAAAGGATCATATATCTTAGATATGCTCGTTCTTTCCGCATCCTCTTCGTCCCTCAATCCAATTTTTTGTTCAATCGCTTCCGAAAGTATGGAGTTCAGCTCCATAAGTTTGATCCGATCCTTCAGCTCATTCTGTAAATTTTCCCTTTTCTTCGCTTGATCTAAAATCCAATTCTGATATGAATAAAGCTCTAACGGTAGAACATCAAAATTCTTTAATGATTCTTCTAATTGTCTTCTAAAAATTGACGCACTAGATAGTGACGTGAAATACAATCGTGGTTTACCATCGACCAAACAGTTATCAAAAAAATAAGTTGATTGTCTTTTTTTAACAATGCGTTGATCACTCCTTCGGCTTTTCTTTCTGTATCGCAGAGCCCGATTTGTTCTATTTGGATCAAAAAAAGATGCCGGCCACTTGGGTTACAAAGCCAATGCACAGGGGATGGTAAATCGAGGCAGCTCCTGTCGTAGCTAATTAGTTCATTTTGAAACTTTCTCGTCAAGAAAGATACGGGGGCCCTACCGAGGCAAAGCAACAGTTTGATAAAGAAGATAATACTAAAAGTTTTATGAATGATACGTTTAGTCAGCGGATACGGTATCGTTGAATTTCTCTCTACTTGAAGCACCAATAGATTAGCGTTATAGCCGAATAAGACATGACCAATTAACCAACCCAGAAAACTGCTTGTTAGAAACAATGGATTATTGCTATATCGAAATAGAAAGAGGTGAAGCAATCTCGCCAAATAACGCGGGATTTGGTAACAAAATTGGATTCAATATTTGAAATAAAAAACTAGTTAAGAATATAACAACTATTTTGAAATTGCGAATTGATCTTATAGGTCGTAAAACTTGATAATCCGGTAGATTTTTTGTTTCAAACCAGTAGAAAAACATGCATGGTATTACTGCAATGCGATATGAGGCTTCAATATCGCTAGATACAAAGGGGAGTAAAGTATGGCTGAAAATAGAAGTAATTGACCAATCATTGATCCGATCAATGCAGTGATTCCACCGATGCTCCCTTCTATAAAAAAGGATCTTACACATAAAATCTGCGAAGGACTCATGGGTAGTGTCGATAATAGGCCATGGTAAAATCCAAGGATTAACAAGGAACTAGCGTTTCCAATCCAAACAAATGATGTCATTCCAAAAAAGCAAGATCCTAATTTGATCTTATTGTTTTTAATAATATCCGATTCTCCCTCCTATATTATTTGATGAATAACGATTGATTATACACTATTTACTACCAGAAAGTCCTTTTTTATTATATCCTCATTCTGGAATTAATAGTCAATAGATAGATAGATTCATTTACTAATTTATAAATTCAAAAAATCGAATTGGACAAATAAAACAAATAAGTTACGTCGCGTGAGTCAATATGTTCTTCGTAATGTCTAGAAGGTAGTATACGTATAGTTTGTATGCCTCTGCATAGCATGTTTGACATTCATACTATGCATGGGCTCAATGGAAATGTTTAGTAAAAAATCGTAACGTTTACTATAGAAAAGATAGATTGAAACTCATTGTTAATTTTTTGTTGTTTTATTGCTATTTTTATTACTAATTAGAAACTAGTTTTTTTTATTTACCAGTGAAAAATTCTTTAATGATTTGTTTTTTGTCTCAGCAAGACGTTCTGCTTTAAAGTTCCCAATTTGAAATTACGTTTTAAAGGACGAGTTACAAGCTCGAGCACATCTTTTGCATTGGTAAACCCGTGAATTTGGGCGTGAACTCAACGGACCATTTTGTATCAATTCCTCTTGCTTCTAAAGGATTTGCGTGGGCCATTCCAGTAATGGCTAGATCGGGTTCCAATTCGTGCATACGCTGAATTTGATTATAATTGTCTGGTTTCTCTACAATTCGTGGCATTGGAACATTCATTGTTTCGCAAGTGTTTCTCAAAAAAAGTAGTTCAGCAGCCTGATATCTCTTATCCATATATGGGATACCTATTTCGTAAACAATCATTCCACATCGAATCAAGAATCTCGCTATTGAGATTTCCAACGAATTTTCTCCCATAAAAAAAACAGATTTTCCCTTATTTCAAGATGATTTTTTAGGCTATCCCAAATTTTAGCCTCTCTTTCTTGCAAACCGCAAGGTTCTATACCAAATGCAGAACAAATTTTTTCTATCCACGCCCGCCGTCGGGGCCAATCGGAAAAGGTGCTCCAATTAACCGGCATTTTTTACGCCTCATTAGAGTCGTTGCCGTACGACTCAAGAATGGATTTACGCCGCAGACGTAAACTCCTTCACCTAGTGAAGGAAGTTCAGTGTATCTTTGAGAGGGTAACCAACCCGATACATCAATGGATTGTCGCTTCAATTCCAAATGAAATTGAGAAGCTACATTAGAGGGTAAGGAGCCAAAAAGGACTAAGTAATTATTATCCGATTCTCGTATTTTTGAGTTGGATAAATTACTTTTCAATTCATTGGGTTCGAGTCCATTGACGGTATCAACTACATCTTCCCTACATTGAGGTTTGGACATATTACGTTTTGGACACCGATGCGCCGTTAGGCCAGTACAGTATCTTCCCCCTGGGTAAAGGCATAATCCAATCCATTGGCCCGTGCCACTACAATTGGGACCTTAAGATCGTTTTCTAGCCTAGGTGCTATACCTTCTAGATCCATTTTTATGATTTCTGTTGTACATGTGCCAATCCAGATTATAACACTGGGTTTTCTATCTCTTTTTATTCGAATACATATTTTTTTTAACTCCTCTTGATCATTCAATTGAGCTGAAGTATCTCCTTCTTCCAATTCTGCCATTGCGTAACGAGGTTCCGCAAAAATCATAACTCCGAGAGCATTTTGTAGAAAATAACCACAAGTTTTTGTACCTACCACTAAAAAGAAGCTATCTTCAATCTTTTGATACAACCAGGCTACGCAACTGATGGGGCAGAAAGTGTGATAATTACCAGTTTCACACTCGAAATTAGTAACGTTGATAGTTTGCATAAAGAAATTTCCTCTAAAAAAGTAAATGCATGGAGTTACTGTAAGGTACTTGGTTGTAGAATCAAATGATCATAGAATCTGTTGAAATTTTTTGTTGAATGTCTGAATCACTCTTTCTTTTTCCATTATTCTGATTGAAATAAAAATCAGACAGTAAGCTAAATAATTCTCTGTCTGGAATTTCTTTCGGTACAACTCCTTCTGGTTGAGACAATATCTGATCTGCTATACTCAAATAGAAATCACAAACGTAATTAAGAGTAGGTTGAGATTCAGCCATTTCAAACAATGTTTTTCCTTTCACCCGAGATACCCGGATATCCCCGATTAGAGGTAGTACCTCCAATACGGGCATGGGACAAGCTTCAACGTATTTATCAATAAGATCTCTTTCAGATGTTCGATTTCCAACTAAACCTGCTAATCGCAGAGGGTGCGTATGCGCCTTTTCTCTAACGGATGCAGCTATACGATTTGCTGCAAAAAGCGCATCGAAACCATTATCTGTGATTATGATACAATAGTCAGCATAGTTTAATGGGGCTGCAAAACCACCACAGACTACATCTCCCAGTACGTCAAATAAAATAATATCGTATTCATAAAAGGCATTTAATTCTTTTAATAGCTTTACTGTTTCTCCGACTACGTATCCCCCGCAGCCGGCTCCCGCCGGCGGTCCACCAGCTTCTACGCAATCTACTCCACCATAACCTTTATAAGTAACATCCTCCGGCCATACATCTTCGTAATGATAATCTCTTGATTGTAAAGTATCTATAATTGTAGGTATTAAAAATCCAGTAAGTGTAAAAGTACTATCGTGTTTAGGATCACATCCAATTTGTAATACTCGTTTTCCCCGCCTGGCCAAGGCTATTGATATGTTGCAACTAGTTGTTGATTTTCCTATTCCGCCTTTACCATAAATTGCTATTTTCGTTCCACAAAGCTCCAAATTCTTATTGATTATTGCGACTGCTCCTTGATCTCCCAAAGACCAACTAAAACATTAGAAACGTGTATGAAATAAATTTTAATAATTAATTTTTTTTGATTTTTCGATTCAGACTCTTTTGAATATATGGTCAATTCTTGCTTGTTGCTTGTTTATTCATCAAAATTATACCTTAATATTTTGATCAAATCAATAAATTGGGTCCGAAAAGAGCAAAAAGGGCTTAGTTTTGCTCGATACTTATAACGAATCCATGTTGACTCATTACAATTGCACGTTTCTTTTAGAGTATGGGAGTTTTGCACCTCCCAATTCGAGAAAAGCCGTCCGGTATTCGTGAAGGAATTTGATTCAAATTCAAAGGCACTCCAATTATCAATCAAAGGTTACTGGTTCGATTCTAAAAAACCTAACGGATAGTCATGATAAATAGAATGAATTTTGTTAGTTCCTTTTTATCTATTTCTTTTTGTCAGAGAATTTGAATCTTTAACAAACTGAAACTTCGTTTGTCTCCATTCTATTATATGCTATGATTGTTGTATATACCGAATCTGATGAGAGAAAGAGAGTGAAACGAGTGGTACTTGCAGCATCATCTTTACTCTGATCTTCAAACATTTGATTTTCAGTTGCAATACGTTTACGGAAAAGGAGCCCCTACGTCTCGATATCGAGGACCTCGCTTGAAAATAGTACGTCGTCTAAAGGATTTACCTGAGCTTACGAGCAAGACGTCAAACCCAAATAAAACACGGATTGATGGTGACCCGTCTGTTTCGAGAAAAACATCTCAATTTTGCATACGATTAGAAGCGTTGCAGAGATTACGTTTCAACTACGGATCAACAGAACGCCAATTACTTAGATATATACGAATTGCTAGGAAAGCCGAGGGTTCAACGGGTCAGGTATCATTACAATTGCTTGAAATGCGCTTGGATAATATCGTTTTTCGATTGGGTATGGCCCCCACTATCCCCGCAGCCAGACAATTGGTTAATCATAGACACATTCTAGTAAATAATTGTATAGTGGATATACCAAGCTATCGTTGCAAACTTAAAGATATTATTGCTTTGAAAGGTTTACTAACCCCTTCTGGGACACTCAAATCTATTGGTACCGAATCCTCCAAGAGGAATGAAATACCGGATCATTTGACTCTTTTTCCAACAGAAGGCGATGAAACAAAAGGATCGGTGAATGGGATCGTGAATCGAGAATCTATCCAATTGAATATCAATGAGTTGCTAGTTGTCGAGTATTATTCTCGCAAAGCTTAAAAAAAAAAGTCTTTAAATTTCAAAAACTTTTTGTGTGTTTTTTCTTTTACTAGATCTACTATTTTAATTTTCACGACGTGAAAGTGTCATAAGTGCAAATTGAAATGTTAAATCGAATTGGAAAGAGTGTCAACTCAGCAGAACGAACGGATTTCAACAAGAGCTTTACACTTTTTTAGAAAATTCATTGATGTTGTTTTAATAGTAAAGGACTCCTTTTTAAAAATTGGTCGACGTAGCTCCTCTCGTAGTTTCAGCTTGGACTATATAAAATCCCAAGCTGGATCTTCGGGAATCCATAATTTGTTTAAATACTGTAAAAGAGGGGGAATCCAAAGACTGAAAAGAAAGGAAAGGGAGGGATTCGAACCCTCGGTAGACGGGAGTCTACATAGCATTTCCAATGCTACACCTTAAACCACTCGGTCACCTTTCCCGTCATGCAGAAACATGCACATAGTGTAGCGATTCAAATAGCAGTGTGACAACAGAATCCAATACTTCTTGTTTGAGGAGGCAAAACAGGGGCACGAAATTTCATCACAGGTAGGCATTTCCCAATTGTTATTGCTATTGAGAAGTGGAACCAAAATAAGCCATTGAAACACGGGAAATATCTCGGTTCCAAAAAGAAAAGTTTTGACGCCAAAGACTTTTTCAAAAAGGTAATTCTTAAAAAAACTTTGGATATTTTCTTCCCGTAGGTAAAGACCTACGAATCTAGTACGAAATTCATGGCTTCGTACCTTCGATGATAAATTTCCGTTTTATGCAACGTCCAGAATACTGTTTTTCTATTGTACCCAGAATAATTCAGAAGGGTCTCTTCATCTTGAAAGTGTAGCAAATGATGTGATAGAAAGAGAAAAATCTAGAAATATACAGATTTATTATTTAGATTTTTTATCCATAACAAGATTTCTTCTTGCAAAATGCCCGCTGGTTTAATGATCCAGTAATAAGCGTAACAAAGAACAATATCTATGAAAGAATTAAATTAATTATGCCTAGATCTCAAAGAAACGATAATTCTATTGATAAAACTTTCACAATTCTAGCAGACATCTTATTGCAAATTTTACCAACGAGTAAAAGAGAAAGAGAAGCTTCTATTTATTATAGGGATGGTGCGATTCGAAATAGAACTTAATCATCTTCCTTTTGTACCAAATTGATAAGATTACAATCTTAATAGATCCGCTTCTGGTGAAGGTGTGTTGGTTGATAAACAAGTCCTTCCGTCGTGTATCCACGATTGGTGCAACCCCCACTGCTCCCGCTCCAATCTATGGTAGATCGTAGTATTAAGCAAAGGTTAGACCCATGAAAGTATCCGCGATGCGCAAATCTGTAGGTAAGCATAAAGGATAAACATCACGTGCAGGAACTGACAACACAAAGTCTCCGTTACTATTTGAAATACATATCAAACTTTTGTGAAATGGATCCATCATAATTAGGGCAGCAAAAACCCATCCCGTTTGTATCTCGGATACCCCTGAAATCATCGGAGACTGTCGGGGTAGCTAATCCCCGCAACACACGAAGCGTCGAAAACGAAGAAATTGTCATAAAGTTTCTTAAAGGCATTATGGTACCTATTGCACGGGTATGATCTTATTGACAAGAAGGATGGCTAGAGATCGGTATTCTTGGAGACACTAGCCCCTGCTTCTGAAATAGACTGAAGGTAGACTTGGTTCCAAACACTGTTCCCTGGTTGTATATCAAAAGCAGGAGGAGCCGTATGAGATGAAAATCCCAAGTACGGTTTCGTAACGGAGCTCATTACATTACGTAGGCGACCGTAACGGATGTCAGCCCAATCTGAAGGAGAATATGCTGAAGCATTATAAAGCTATTACAGAGCGATGCGTTTAGAGACTGATCCTTATGATCGAAGTTACATACTTTATAATGCTGCTTGCCAGTTCATTTTTATCTGTGATGAAGTGGTCAAAAAACTAGTAAAGAAAATAAATAGATAAATAAGGCATAAATCCAGCTGGAATGCCAAGGATTGTTAGGTTTGCTTTTTTAGATGTGAAAAAATGGGTTTTTGATTGAATTTTATAAAGAAAAGGTTTGCTTCTTTTTCTTTTACCGGAGGTATGGCTGAGTGGCTTAAGGCATTGGTTTGCTAAATCAACATACAATAAGATTGTATCATGGGTTCAAATCCCGTTTCCTCCAAACAAATGCAAAACACAAGCAGTGCGACAGTAACATGACAAAAGAAACCCATACACTGCAGAAAATGCATCGTAGCCTGCCAAGGGAAATTTAGCTGGTAAGGGAGCGCTAGTTTTTGTCCATGTTGCTCATTGACTTTAAAAAGCTACGCTAACTCAAAGAAATGCTACTTTCAGAATAGAAATAATTTTCAGAGAAGCTACAGATCTTTCAAAGAATATTTGCTGAAAAAATAAAAGCTTTAGATGTTTGGTCGCGTATTTTTTTGTCAGTATGTGGGCCGCATGATTATTTCTTAATTTCCGGTTGCCATCAGATGTAGTAAGGAGTTTATGAAATTGATGATTACTTAGCAAAGGATCCAGTAGATTGATCAAAATTGCCTCAGATAAATAAACCGGTAAAAAGAAAGCAACTTTAAGCAATAAGGCAAACTAACTAAAAAGAATCACCTTTACATACATGCAGATGTCAAACCTTTTCAAAATGCGCACACCTAGGCCATTTGACAAATGTAAATCTTCGGCCAAGATACGGAATCATTAGAGACATCCCAGATTAGGCTTTCTGCAGCACCGAAACGCCTAAGATCTTGTAAAAATACATTAGATGAATCGTATCATTTATTCCTTAAAAACAAAATTCTCCACCAGTACGTTAGCCAGAAACAAGGTAAACATAACAAGAAAAGCCATTGGCTTGAATAGCTCAATTGACGGTGCAGAGTTTGACAGTATAAAAGAAGTTGGTTCCGCCACGAAAAATTGTCAATTCACCTCAAACGATTGCCACAGATCCTTCATCAACTGCCTGTGAAGTGCTATCTGTTGGCCTATTAAACTTTTTTGTTGCCCGGCACGGTCATTTTAGTTTCGATTTTATTGTAAAAGCTAAGTCATTATATTAGCGTTGACAGCAAGCACTTTTGAGAATCTCGAAAACCGCCAATATCATAATTTTGTAAAATGATGCGCTATTGCAATGATTAAAAATACGTAAGAAATTCATGGCTTAGCCAGTCAATGTCTTCTTAAAGATTCTGTGAAGACCACGATTTGTCAACATTATGATGTTTCATTTATAGAGCCAAAGCATACCATTTATCGTAATTTGTTGTCGCCGTTTCATAGCCTAATTTTGGCTCAGAGGGTCAGAGCGGAAAGTGGTCGAGTGACAGAAGCTTTTGATTTTATCCAATTTGCTAGATTCTAAGAGATAAATTTAGACCATACCTTTTTTGACGCCGAAGCAAGCTCTGTGTGAAAAAGAAAAAAACGAGATCCAATAAAAACAATAGCGCTTGACCTTTCATGCAATTAATAAATTCCACAGCAATAGTTCCGCGGATTCAAAAAGTTATCACTGAAATGACAGGCCCAATCGCAGATTCCACAACTGCCACCGTTGACACTAATAAAACAAATAATTAACCCATCATATCATCTAAATAAACGGAAAATACTAGGAAGTTTAGATCGACAGCCAGTAACATTAACTCGATTGACATTAACATAATGATGATATTTCTTCCATTTAAAAAAATTCCCCGGATACCTAAAGGGAAAAAAATCATAGAAAGTGTTAAATATTTGACCAGATCCATAGATCAAACTATCTCTTCATCCAAAAAGCAAAAATACAACGGCATAGCAAAGACTTACTTAGGCTCTGCGGTCTGTTTCTGATGTTTATAACCGTTCGTTCATTAAAGAGAGGTTGCTTTTAAGCATCCTAACGGCCCTGCTTTTGATTCAGCTTCTGCCTCAACATCTTTTGATTTAGCAAAAGGAGGATTATGTTGAACCTGTTCATCAATAGTGCAATCAAAAGGGTGTTGAACCTTCTGTTCATCTCCTTTTGAATCAAAAGTCTCAATTTCAGGCGCACCTTCTGTTCTAGCGCTTTAAACATTGCCAAGGAGATCCTTCCACCCACACCAATGGGCGTCGAAACGGATTTTGGAACCTATTTACATTTTCTATGAAAGGAACGGTCAACGAGCCCGCCGGTACGGACGCCATTAAGAGGACCCCCAATAATTTATTGGGAACTGTACGAAGTATTTGAAAGACAGGGAAAAAGTACCATTCGGGTAATATTTCCAATGGAGTCGCAAAAGGATTTGCTGGTTCACCAATCATTGATGGTTCCGGAACCGCAAGACCCACAGTACATGCAAACGTCCCTAAAATGACTACTGGAAAAATATATAATGGGTCGAGTCCATTTATTAGCTTTTTCTAGTGCAGAAAACTTGTAATTCCTTACTATCTGGCATAATTGTCTTGTTTCATCCTGAATATGAAGTTAGTTGCAACAGGTTGCTGGAGGCAGCAAAAATAGTACAGGTTGCCAGGCTAAAGGATTGGTTCATTTTTTTTTTCAAGCCAATAAACTTATTTTTAGTGAAACTATTCATAATTCTGCGACTGGAGAGCAACCAACAAAGAAAGATGGAGATCCGGCATTATGGCGCGTGATCCTCCTAACCCTAGATAAAAGGTGGAAAGCGAGGATAAAGTGCTTTAGTTAAGTGTCATTGCTTATGACGTTATTGCTGTAGCCTCAAGGAGGTTTGGCCATTGCTTCAACCTTCCCGAATTCCTGCAGATTCGGGTCGTTTTCCGCCACCGGAACGTCTTGAAATAATTCCCATATGGTGCGGGAGACTCAATTGATCTAGACTCAGAAGCTGGGATTTGACCCTTTCCATCGATCGGTTGGGCCAAAGCATTTACTGGCTTAAAGGCCTAAGAAAGAATTACTAACTGGTATTTGCGCAATTTTTCCCGTTGCTTTTACGGAACCCCCTTCCTGTATGGTCGAACCATCGCCCATCAGTACTTAGCCAACATTATCAGATTCTAAATTCAAAGCGATGCCTACTGTACCATCTTCAGATTCTACCAATTCTCCAGCCATTACTTTGTTCGAACCATGAATGCGGGCTATTCCATCTCCCACTTAAGGTACAGTGCCAGTATTAACAATTTCCATTTCTGGGGATCGGATGGGTCAAAAACAGCTAATTCGTATAAAGCCATTGAACCCGCAATACTGGCCGGAAACGGCGAGCAGACAGTCTTTGATTCATAGCAGTGCAGCTCTTGACGTACGGGGCTTTCCCTTACTTTGTTTCCGGAGTACAGTAGCTAAAGAGTGCAGTATTTGACTATTTATTAGGCATTTCCTTCGACCGGAAAAGTGGCCATTGGTTCACGATACGAATACTGTTCTAGGGATGTCGCTAATAGTTTCTGCTAGACAGAAGTACTGTTTTGAACGGGCTGGCTCAGCAGCAACTCCTGGTACTGTAGCCGTGGGAACGACGGTTCGGTACTCGTTGCTGTGACTGAGCCTAGGGGTTGTCTTTCATAACAATAGCAAGTTCGTAACTGATAGGTGCAAATAGGGTTGTGTTTATACAAGTTCGACAAAAAAGGAAAAGCAATGAATCCTTTGGTTTCCGGTAGATGGAAGATCTGCATGAGCGATACAAGAATTCTTGTATAATAACAATCGATTAATAAGAACCTATTCGGCCAATCCAAACGGGTTGCGCCATAGCAATCTTTGTTGTAAAAAAAAAATTCGCTCTAAACCCATCAATTGAACTCACCATGGCCCCAGTACCTCTTTGCTTTAGTATAGTTGCCTTTTTTTGTTTTTTAAGTAAGTTAAGAAATCTCCGGCACTCTAATAAGACGTGAAACACCCGATGCCATTTTGACCTCGATGTGTGAAAAGCGCCTTTTTCTGCCATATGTACTGGAAATTACCGGGAGACGTGGTTGGACAGTCCGGATTGTTTTCGCATAACGCTGCGATCACATCACATTGATGACCGTAAATCACCGCTATGAGGCTGAATTCTCTTAATGAAAGTGATGAGGTTTTTGACTTTGATATCCCCTTTCAATTTGCATTCCATGCAATCGGCAAGCGGAGTCATCAATTAAAATGACAAAAATATTTTCACGTTAAGCTGAAAAACTCCATTGTTGGCCAGCACTTCAAGCGCTGCCAAAAAGAACATATCACGGTAAGACTATAACTACAATAAGAAGTCTTTTCAAAAGCAGTGGCTTTGGCCTGTTGGGGTCCCGGTCCTTATCTTCTGACCGGTTAACTCAGTATCCGGAATGTAAGATGATTCGCCTTGCCTAACTTACCTATTACATTTTGCTTCTAATACATGCGGCAGCAAAAGCTAGACAATGTTTAGAACGATAAGTTTATTACTACATTTTGCTTCTAATATAACCGTAATGCGGTAGCAAAAGCTAGACAATGTTTAGAATGACGTGGCTGCAGTCATTCCAAACAATGACTAGCTAGGATTGACGTGGCTGCAGCAGACAGACCTAATTTTGGCTAACAGATGGATTACGTCTTTAAAAATAAGTTTATTACTACATTTTGCTTCTAATATAACCGTAATGGGGATATCTTTATGGCATTCGTGATCTAACTTAAAAATTACATTGGGAATGGGAAAACGTATAGTCTAATCTCGATCGAAAGATAGAGCGGCTTGGAAAGGCCAACCAAGATCGGATATAGCTGGTTTTCCGCGAAATCTATTGCAGTAGAGCGACGCTCCACGTATGGCCCCCGAGAGCACGTCTCCGCAGGCCGAGGGTCGGAGTCCGGGTACTCGACCAAGCGATGTATTGACATTCGAGAACACCTGATTTGATTGGTCCCCGGCCTTCTGTCTGAGTCTTCGCATCAACTCTTGCTTCACGGAGCAGCATCGGCTAGATCCTAAAGACTATGCCAATTATGCCCCTTCTATGCTCAAATACCAGTAAGTGACTCGGGTCGTGTCGTAAATGCCTTGGCTTAACTGATCGATAGTCAAATCCCGGCGAGTGCGCGATCGATCGAATCTCCTGCGACGAGCTTAGCTTTTGCAAACATTCTCGTATAATAATTCATTTTCTTCAGGTGAAAGGCCTTAAAGACATTAAGTAGAATCCACACAGTGGCGCTTCGATAAGTCTTCAGAGCCACCAGGGCATTGCCTTTTAGGCAAGAATAGACTTTAAGCTTCGCCGACCGAAGCCTTTGGGCTTTATACGTATTTGTTTTACTCATGCAAATGCAATCATAGTCTAAGTGTGACATAAGCGAAGATGATAAGCCTATAATATAAGGTGTTCAATAGGTTCAATTCCTACTGTATCAAAAAAAATGCATTGAATGGATGCCTGGGCATTGAGAAGGAAGGACGCTTTCAGCAGCGAAAGGCCATGGGGAGATATTGTTTAGAATCCATGGATCTCCGTTCGGGAAACCGTATTTGAGCCCACTGGGCCTGCCGTATGCTGTGGCTTCGTTTTGAATTGAAATAACTTAGCGAACTGAAACATCATTACAGCTAAAGGAAAGGAAATCAACCGAGACTCCGTTAGTAGCGGCGAGCGAACATGGATTAGGCAAAGAAAAGGGAAAAAACTGTTTTCTCGAACCCCTAAAAGAAAAGGGGAAGACTTGCGGAAAAGGAAGCGTAAGCGCCTGCCTGCTAGGATTTCGAAAGGATTTGAAGATCTAGCCAAAGAGGGTGATAGCCCCGTAGATTTCTATTAGCAAGTCTAATTACTATGATAAAACGCGGATACTGTATTTAAATGACGATTGCTTTATACGCAATAAAGGGGGACCACCCCCGTGGCCTAAGTATTCCTCAATGACCGATAGCGTACTATAAGTACCGTGAGGGAAAGGTGAAAAGACCCCGTCATATACCGGGAGTGCAATAGAAAACTTAAAATTCGATGCAAACCATCAGTCGAAGGAGCGAGGCTGAGAGAGCATGATAGCTTTCTCTAATGAAGCCACTAGTGTTCAATAGAACGCATACGCGAGGCTAGGAAGGTATGATAGCTTTTTTTAGTGAAGTTACTAGGATTCGATAGAACTCTTGAGCAGAGCTTAGCGTTGTCGGCTTTTGCTTAGCATAATTATGACTTTAACGGCGTACCTTTTGCATAATGGGTCAGCGAGTCAATGGAAACAGCGGCTTAAGCCATTAGGTGCAAGCACAAGGAGACAAAGTTCCTGTGTTGTTTTTATTGGACCCGAAACCGATCGATCTAGCCATGAGCAGGTCGAATTGAGCTCTCCACAGAGGCCTTGGAGGACCGAACCCACGTATGTGGCAAAATACGGGGATGATTTGTGGCTAGGGGTGAACTAAAGAGCTGTAACTCTGTTGAGGGCCTATGACTAGGCATATGTATGCCTTTTAAGCCTTTTGCCTCATAAGCGTGCGAACGCTTCTTTAATAACTGGCTCATAACGGTGGAACCAGTGAGCTTTTTTAAAGAGGAATGGCCATACCGTGGGAAGTCTACGGGGCTTTTTTTCTTTTACAATCGAGTACCCCAGCTAATGGAATAGATGGAGGGACGTGGGATTTGTTTTAGTCTTATTTTCTGCCCTTTCAGTGGAAAGAGAAGCGCTTTTGGCTGGCATGAGGGATTCGATTTCAGTATCTTCCGGGATCGAAAACTAACCTGTCCCCTTGTCATAAGGGTTCAAGGTACAACTAGCAAGGATCCCGCAGCTTTATTTTGTGCTCTAGAACTTCGTTCCTAGGGAACCTCTTCCGTGGCTATGAGCTCATCGACCCCGTAACGACTGATTTGAAAGATGAAAGCATGTTTGTTAATGCATGTTAACACGCCAGTTCCCATTTTGATCCCATTTGTTTTGAATTAAAGGTTCTCTGGCCATATGCACTAGCGCATTGAAAGTTTATTCGGAAAAAATACTAGACTCTAGAACATATCTTTACTAAACCTGAAGGAAGCCCTTTATAAACAAAAGAAACATAGATGTTTCTAATCGTCAAATCTCCATGAAAAATATTGCGAATTCCAATGAAGGAAGGTGACCTAACAAGGGTCACCTGTCAAACAAAATGATATAAAGCTTGTTTCTTGCTACCATAGCGCAAAAACTGGAATCGTAACGAATGATTGGGTAAGACCTATGAGGACTAGGGAAGCTGAGTGGTTACCAACTTGATTTGTTTATGCCTATTAAAGAACCTTTTGAAGCTAATTCACGGAAAACTATGCGAAACATGCGAAATAACCGGTATATGGAGCGAAAGCGACCAGTGAAAATACGTCGGTTTTTTACTCATGTAAATGAACTGTTTCTTGGCAACTTATATAACTTTTTGAGAGTCTTATTTCGGTTATGGTAGACCAATCAGTTTCCTGTCTGACCGCCAATCCGGAACCGCTCATGACGGTTTCCCGTCGTATGGCTCCATGCATCCGGGAAAAAATGACCAAATGCAGGCTCTTCTTTTTCCTTTCAAAAATGGCGATGTCTATATAGCAATTGCCGCCTGTAGGTTATTTGATTGGTTTTGACTTGTCAACGGCATAAGTTAAGTTAATCTATTTCCACTCATAGTGTCCATTGGCCGTAAAACAAAGAAACACTAAGCACATCGTATACTTTGTGCTTGGAGTTTGACCTAAAAAAAAGGGCTTTGGCCCTTGTCCCTATTCCAGAGATTTCGTCTATCCATCGATATGACTCGCCTATAAAGTTTAATGTTAGCCGAGGGATGGGAGATGGTTTAAACGAAAAGCGATTTTTAAATAGGCCAAAATCCTTGTTGTTTCCAGCCACAAAATCATCTACTTTTTAATCTTTAGTCCATTATAAAGCGTTTGTCAGTCTATTGGCATGGCCATTGGTTACTTACTTTGCCCTTTTGATCATTAAGTTGCCCTAATAGCGCCATAGCAAGATCGACTTGGCATGATTAAGTTTTGATTTTGCTCTCGTTTTGTTTGAAAATCATATGGGCTTCTAGCAAAGCCACATCTTTTATTCCATTTGCACTTGTCGGCAAATTAGATCATATATTTTATTTGTAACAAAGCAGGTGCTCTCTGTGATCTAGAGGCAAGGTATTAGCAGTTCTTTGTCTCTCCTTATCTGCGCACCTTATTTTTATGTGCTAGGGCTTCTTTCGCAATCGGATGCAGGAACATTTTGGCATATCCTAATTATGACTTTAGGGCTTTCGCGTATTGTCCCTTCCTTTTCCTGTCCACCCTATGATTAGCTTTTTTGGGCGCAATCCCAAGAGTGTACAGGGTTCCCCAATTCCAGAACTCCATATCTTTTGCATCGGGCCGTAAGGCTTCTGCTCTACGTCGGAGGTGCGTTCGAAAAACGAAAAGAAACAAACAATCCCTTTTCCTTGGCCTCTGTTCCATGTTATGAACGCAGGAGCCAAAATATTGTCCTGTTTTCTTGTCTCGACGCTTCATATGCTAGGGCTGTGGTTCCCTGTTATCTGTTTTAGCTTGGTTTAGCCTTCGGGGTTGTAATATGGAAATTGAGTATTCATCGTGCATGGGAATACCTGAGTTCATAAAACGGAAATAAGTTTAATGATTACTAAGCGCACCCTTGCTTGAGATTAAAAACTCCCTACTTTCGCCAGGTTCCGAATCTCTTGATTGCCCAGCTTTATGCCTTTGGATGCCATTCTCGTAGTTAACATATGAACATGCTGTTACCCTGTCTTCAAGGGAGGAGGACTTTCACCTTCATGAAGACCTAGTTCGCTCATTCCGCCATCCGAGTTTGGATGAATGGGAGACGAGCGCACAGATGTGACCTGAAGTTGGTTTTGCGCTGTGAACAGGTCGCACTATCCGATCAGAAAGGGTTATATCTTGACAAATGGCTTTATAGGGCATTCGTTTTGGTTCATGTTTAGCATAAAGCTTTCATGGTTTTTGATCCCATATGTTCTTGTTAGATGCCCATATGATTTTCTTTAATAAAATATGACTTAACCTTGACGTACAATTTAAGCTTTTTTCGCAACCCTTCCATTTGCCTCTTCCATATCTGAACAATTTGGTACGTTTTGAGTGTGGCGCTTAAAGCAAGTCCCTATTCGAATCCTAAAAAACTCATATTCATGGCATTGACATTTACTTTTATAATGTCCCCTAGAAGCATATGAAATCATGTGCGTAAGCACAAAAAGCTCAGGACCAAAGGTTTGCTTTGTATGAACTAGCTTATTTGCAAACGAGGCTTACTTTTGTGCACGGAATTTTCTTTTTGGGTTTGCTTGCGAGATTCATTACATTTGTTGCTTCAGCTTATTTTTCTTTTCGTAAAGAAACAAAATCGGCAAAACCAACAAACAGAGAGCTTTAAGGCTGCCTGTGAAAAAGAAGGCAAGCGAAGCCGTCCTATGCGAATGTTTATTTTAATGACAGTAAAGCCTTCCACAAACGAGACTTTCCAAAGCAATTTGCAACTCTCTGGCCTAAAGGAGGCCCATGAGCTAAGGGTTGGGATAAGGATAGTTATTTGGACTGAAAGACGAGAGCCGGGTGGCCATCAATATATTTTCAATTTACTTTGCCTTAGTACCTAACTTACGGGTAGCTGGATTAAGGAATGGGCCATTTAGAATTGCCGAAGAAAGTCAAAAGTCTAATGACTATTTCCTTGCATTCGGATGGACTTAATGATTTACTGCCTTAATTAATTGGTTTAGCTAAGACAACTAAAGGCCTGTGACATATCATATAGTGAAGAACCATTGACTTTGCTTAAATGAGTTTTTTAACCTGACCAGGTTAAACTTTTAACTAAACGCAAAAATATCTCGTTTTAGCCATTACGGGTCCGAATGGTTTGAGCCTCCAAAGCCGCTCCGACTGGATAAGAAAATAGCCTAATGTCTAAGGGTAGTAGAAAATTAAAAGATAGCGAAGTTATCATCTATTTAGAGACGAGCGAAGAGCAGAAATGATATAAGGGCAACGCAAGACATTCCGCTTGCACGGTGTTTGTTATTTTAAAAATGGTAGTTTCGTTTGTGCGAGTTGTTTGATATATTTTTATATCGTTTAAGATTTAATCATTCTTTAATGCTCAAACAATTAAAATTGCATGGGAAGGAGGATTTATGAAGTTCTTGCCAATATCAGATCTTAAGGATCTATTGTTTCGACTAGAAAGTTTATTTGGCAAATCGACCTAAAATATCATAGTTTCTTTTTTGTGCTGTTTTGTAGATATAATTGAAACTTAATATCAGTGTTTAGGCATTTTAGTTATTCTTAAACTCATTAATCCTCATATGATTTAATATGGCTAAAGAAAAAAAATAAATTTCCATACAGGGGTTCCGGATTAGCTTAATTGGTAGAGCAATGGACTGTTAATCCATAGGCTGTAAGTTCGAATCTTGCATCCGGAGTTTAAAAAGAAATAAGCAAAATAGGGATGGGATTTAATTAATGAGAGCTAGTCTGCGCTTTTACGTTTTCTAAGTGCTCTGATTTCATATCCTGGATAACGGGAATGTATCTTTTTCTTAATATATGTTGTCCTATTTTATCGGCAAATGTTAAAGCTCCGATTATTGGCTTATCTTGGCAAGGATTTAACCTAACGCATATATGATAAGCACTTTCACTGTATATACATTTAAATACAATAGTATGTTAATTACTTTAGTTTGCGTGGTAAGACCGTTTAGTTGATTTAATTGTCTGCAATGTAATAGAGGTGTTCATGGGTTTGAATGTTATTTTATTTGCTAGGCTTTTTTCAATATGCAAATTAAGCTTTCTGTTTGATGGCCTTGCCATATGGGGCTTATGGCATGATCTGTGGGGTAAAGGATTGAGTTTTCATATCTGCTGTTCTCTTTTAATGCTTGCCTTGTTTGTTGGGCGAATAAATGATAGGTTTGTTTGCTTTGCTATCGTTTAGTTTTTGGCTTTTTGTAATTAACAAGATGTAGTAAAAGAATCGGTTAAGCTTCTATCCCTGCTCTAAGTACAATCCATTTGTTATTTGGTGAATTTAGGAGCAAATGAGTTATTTTTTAATTGTTTATTGATTTATTAATTGTTGGATCGGCGCTGAAAATAAGCAGTTTCCGCTGCGCAGAAAGAAACTTTATGGGCTAGCTTGAATTTCCGTACATGACAGTTTGCTGCCTGGAAGGAAAAGCGTGATGGCTTGTAATTTGTCAAAGATGCACGGCGCACTGCTTAAGAGTATTTTAGTGAAACTAGAGATAAGAAAATTAGCACTATCATTATGAGAAATACGGATACGGGAACTTACTATAGGTAAAGAATCACGAGTTTTTCTTTGATTTTTCCTTTCGCAAACAAAAATAAATAAGATTTGGCTGATGTGATAATGATATTCACTACTACTTCAAACGCACCAAGGTAGACATCATAGTCAGCATTCATAGATAGGAAAAACTGATTAATTCCGGGATGGATAATAGTTGGTAGATCCCACCCGCCTAAGTAAAGAACCGTTACAAATAGCGACGAAACCAAGAGATTTGGGTAGGAACCGACATAAAATAATCCGAATTTTATTCCTGAATATTCGGTTTGATAACCTGCTACTGATTCTTCCTCCGCTTCTGGCAAATCAAATGGCAATCTTTCGCACTCGGCTAACGAAGAAATGAAGAAAGCTATGAAACCTATAGGTTGGCGCCGTTCCATCCAAATATACCATACTTGGATTGGTTGTCGACTATATCAACTGTACTTAGACTTCCAGATAAGGATAGTCGACAGTTTGGTTGTATTTTACCGTCTCTGATTCGAAACCGTACATGAAGCGTTGTATTCATACGGCTCCTCATTGGTTATTTCAGAGGGAACCCATGCTCGATATTTTAATAGCACAGTGGAATTGCATAGAAAGTTCCAATCTGAACCAACGGGATTCCGTTCGCCACAAAGAATGATTGCTTCTGGATCCATCTCAACCTTCTCAGTTTTCTTTTCAATACAAAAAGAAAATATATTTCTTAATAAACCTTTTTTCATACATATTTCTACCAGTCGATGTTCACTAACAACTTTTTGTTTAGTTAGAGATATAGAAAAAGGTTGAATAGAAAACAGAGTCAGCTTAACAAAGAGATGTTAAGTATCATTTATTTGATTTGTATCCAAAAATGAATGAAAAGATTGTCAGAAGGATTATTTCGTCCTAGATAATCATAATATGAGTGGATAAAAAGATGCTCGAGATTGGGATTTCAAATTGGGTACTCCTCAGTTATTCCTACCCTAACTGAGTTCCCATCCAAAAAAAAAGGGGGGTCAATTTCTTTTTAGATCATTCTGATGGCAAAGATAAAGGATTTTTATACCAAGGGCTAAAGTAGTTTGGAAATAAGAATACATGCAAAAAAGCTAGAAAAGGGCATGCTACAGAAACATGGTTAATTCTGTTCAGTTAAGGAGTCACTAAGCATATTATATGAAAGTTATCTCTGTTGATTGAGATGAGGCAACTTTTTTACGAATCAAAGTCTCCTTAGGCAGCCGACAACCTACAGTTATCTTTACATTCCTGTGTTCGTTGATAGAACAAATAACTGTATGCTATTTTGTTTTCCGTCAGCTGAGATTGCTTGTTTGCTGAATCAAAGCACCCATCGTATAAAAAATATTGCCTATTCCTTCGAAGATAAAAGACTAAACGACATACCAGTCGGCAGCATTCCAGATCCTCTGGAATGAGAACCATAGGTGATACCGGATAAATCTAGTTAGACGTTTTTCTTGCGGATGATCGAAAGACTCATGGTATCTGCTATATTTAACAATATTTTCAAAAAAAAAATGTAACAACCAACAAAAGCCTATTTTGTTTTTTTATAGCAGCAGAAAAAGAGTCCAGATGTTTGCTTAATTTCAGCGAATTATACCCAATGCGATGCGCAGGTTCTGAGCCTATAGGTCTCTCACATTTCATTTGATGCGAAATGGAGTGGATTATCGTCTAGTGAATTTATTATTTGAGGCAGGACATATCACAAGATTTCCACAAAAAACACATAGCCGCGATTTTAGCGATTGATCTGCTTCGCGAAAGCTAAGGCTAGATAGCGGCACTTGCATCTATAAAGCTTAGTCCATCCTTTCAAGAAACCCTGTTACCAATCTAAAGCAAGTTGTTGGGGTAAAGAGCCGTATGCGCGGTGACGTGCTTGTATGGTTCGGAGAGAACTCAATGTACACCGACGGATTGGTGGAATAGTTTAACTCTTTATCCCAAATATGCTTCTCTAGGAGCATTATGATCTGCTGCTTAAATGGTTTCTTATGAAGTATCTATTGGTCCTATTATCATTACTGTACTAATTTGTGTAGGTTTTTGTAATTTAAGTGAGATTGTTATGGCGTAAGAGCAGATATGGTTTCGTATTCTCTTGTTTCCTGTATCGATTATGTTTTTTATTTCCTGTCTAGTAGAAATCAATCGAGCCCCATTTGATTCACCAGAAGCAGAGGCTGAACCAGTAGCTGGCTACAACGTGGAATATTCTTTAATGGGGTTTGTTTTATTTTCTTTAGGAGAATATGCTAATATGATTTTAATGAGGTGCGGAGCTTCGCATCTGACATTCGTTAGGCTTTCGCTTTTCGCAAAAGCCAGCGTCTTCTCAAGCAAGGGCCTTATGCAGTAAACCCTTTTGGGCGACGGTTTGAACACAAATAGATTCCGCAAAGCTTTCAAAAGGAAATAGCCTAGTGTGTAAGCACAGCCATGAAGCGCGAACCCGTTTAATGAGCTATCTAGGATTGAAGAGATATCCCAAGTAATTAACCTTATATTCTTTTCCAAATCTATACTATTGAATGCCCATATGGATAAGTGTGCTCTTAAGCTCGAACCCCGAAAAGGTTACCGTAATGAATCTCTTATCGTTTCCGGGTGCGGATACACTTGCACGGATTACAGTTGACGGCTACGAAAACGGCAGGAAAAGAGACAGTACCTGACGTCTAGGGATGAATGTAAACCCATTGGACAGGGATAATCATTTTGGTTCCAGAAAAAAAGATTCACTGGCAATAGTTCACATTTATAAAAAGGCCACAAAACACTATAAGTTACTGAAATGACAGCGAAGCATGCGCTCATGTGTTTGAAACGATTGCAGGCCAAATAGAGCTAATGGTATCTTATGGGCAAATCGGGCCTAGACTATTTAACTTTACCTTCTGTAAGGAATTTGCAAAGACTTGTTTTTTGCTTGAAGGAGATCTCTGCTAAATAAATAAAAAACAAAATACTAAAAAGTGCCCATCATTGGGTATTTCATTTGAGCCCGCAGCGGCATAGATGGCATTGCTTATTTGTAAAGGATCGTTTTCTTTTGGGTGAGGCCAAAACCATAAATCTTTATGCCGATGACTCTTCCAGACCCTTTTAGTTTTGTTTTTTTTAAGCAAGCTTTGTATGGTTGTCAGCAAACTTCAAAGTTTGCGTTGTCTTTCTTATGCCATATATTAGCTAAGTGGTCTAAAGGACTGTGAAGGGAGGCCGATAGATGAAGAAAGTATAGAATTATTTGCTTATCTGTTGCGGCAACTAGATTCTAGTGTTTTTTTTAATCGAGTAGGCCCCTCGGTAAAGGTGCCGACACGTTGTCGGCACTTATCATATTATATTATAACATGGTGCTGGATAAAAAAAAACTTAAACCATGGCAAAGGCCTCAAAGGCTAAGCCGCTAAATGCTAGATATATTCTTAGTTTCAAAGTTTGTACCTCTATCTATCTACTTCTCCAAATACAATATCTTAAGTACCTATAATGGTGACTACATCAGCTAGCATGTAATATTTGGACATAAAATCAAGTCCTTGTAAATGAGCAAAGCCAGGCGCTCTTATTTTACGGCAATAGGAACGATTGGTTCCGTTACTGACCGAAAACATGCCAAATTCCCCTTTAAATGCTTCAACTGCGGTATGGGTGAAAGAAGCTGGTACAGAAAACCCTTCTGTATAAAGTTTAAGGTGATGGATCGAAGATTCCATGAATTACTTCATTTAAGGCCGTGACGGAGGACATAACTTACGATTACCAACTCTAATCATGCCATTGAGCATCTAGTTAAAGCATTACACAATAATTCGAATACTTTGTCACATTTCTTCAATACAAATGCAATAACAATCATAACAATCTCCCCTAGTACCTACTGATATGTCAAAATCCGATTAGTCATAAACATCATAAGGTGCTGCTTTTCACGGATCCCGACATACTCCCGGTTGAAGTAGATGGGCCCTTTTATTTGGCTTTCCCTTCCTAAGAACCATACATGAAAATTACCCTTCATACGGCTCATATGCATTCTCAATCCTATGACATGTTTACGGGCAGGCGCTTAGAAACCAAAAACATTCTTAGTCTATATATGAACGCCTGCTTATAGCAGCCAGCAAATTCTAGTCAAAAATCCAAACCATTTCCCGCAATGCCTGTCTTTAGCTCATTTGAGTCATTTTTTGCCAACATAAGCAGCAAAGATCTATTTACTGACCTCATATTACTGGCTATATGGTTTATAGCCATAAGGAATCGACCCCAAAACCAAAACACATGCTATACTTGCGGCAACAGCCATTACGTTGCGATACGCAATTTGACAATGGACGGGATCTCTCAGTGATCCGCTAAGTCTTTTTCTTAAGTTTACATATTCTGCGATCAGAGGTTGACAAATTATTTAGCATTATTTCACTCAATTACACTCTGTGGCTAAACCTTTTATGCCTTTCTTTCCGCTTGAATCGATCCGTAATGAAAGCCTAATTTTCTTTAGTCAGATAGACTATCTTCCTATCTAATTTGATGCCGAAAAAGAAAATCACGCAATGGGGCCCAGCCTTTAGTCTTTGAGCCTTCCTCTACCCATATCTCGTAATGTATTTAACCTTATACATAGGACATCTATATGGATATAGGCTTGTCACGTTTCGTCAATAGCATCTACTCTATTCCGATTTCGGCGGACCGTGCTCCACCCCGGTGAACCTATGCGGTTTCGACGTGCCCAGAGGCTAAAGGCGAATCCGTTCACAGTCCATTAGACCGACTTCTCTAAGATAGCCATAGCCTAGTTCTGGTCATGCTTTACTGAGCTTATACACATTTGCCTGCGCTGTCCTTCCTTCGGCTCGCCCTAGCCTTCATCTAAATAGACGTTATTATCAAGGCGTCACACTAAGCCTTTACAGTCGAAGCGTGCTTGAATAGGGTCAGACAAAACCGTTACCCAATAGAAACTTTTTCCGTATCGCAATCGATGTCTTCGTGTCGCACAACCTCTTAACATTACACCACTAAATCCCCAATCCAAGGCTTGCTGTGTAGTGACAGTGCCAATGTCTATTAATCATTGTTTCCAGACACGGTTATTGGTTGACATCTCTTCTGATTCGTCAATACGAGAAGCAAATTGTTATGTGAATAAAAAAA
Source organism: Lygodium microphyllum (assembly GCF_053477565.2). Lineage (NCBI taxonomy): Eukaryota > Viridiplantae > Streptophyta > Polypodiopsida > Schizaeales > Lygodiaceae > Lygodium > Lygodium microphyllum. The sequence goes on along the minus strand of NW_028229905.1, from coordinate 14,204 downwards.
TATCTTCACCCAAGCCCAAAGGCAAATCTTGTGCCACTCCACCTGGTCATATGTAACTAGTATACATCCTGGCTCCCGAAACTCTTTCATGGAATTCGAGAAGTTTCTCTCATTCCTCAAAAGCCCACGGAAAGAGAATTAATGCTCCCACGTCCATCGCATAAGTAGTTAAAGCAAGTAAGTGATTCGAAATTCAAGTTATTTCACAAAATAACACCCATATATATTAGGCTCATAACGGTACCTCGCAATTACAAAGTCTTTCTACGGCTAAAGGATAAGCGTGTTCTTAAGCCATCATAGAAACATAAATAGAGTGAAAAGTTACTTGATGCCAGCCAAAGCTGTGTCACTTGCATCATATAATCAAGTGCTCTCTAAACCGTACTAGATAGTTGCCTATCATACGGCTCTTTGATTTGAGTGACCGTAAAAGAACAGAGTTTAGTTGCTACCGAACAGAAACGATTTCACATTAAGAGAACATCCAAATCTTTACCTTCATCTGTAACGCTAACGAAGCAGTAAACGTAAGTTAAAGGCTTTGCTTTGTCCTAAAAGCTAAAAAAAGTACGAAACCGCTTTTTTACCCCATTCCATGCACGCTATGAAAAGACTAGTTAAGGCAAATAAAACGCGTTGTTGTGCTCTGGCCTCGAAACTCATACATTCCAATAACATCTCACAAAGCGGTTAAATTAACTGACTAATCCCTCATCCAGATGTTCTAACTGACATGAACTTTGCTCTTAACAGCTCAAATGGAAAGCATTAATCTTAAAGCCATTAATCTAAACTCCTTCCCTTCTATGACACTAGCAGCCTTTTTTGTTTATATAGTGTCTTGGTACTGCGAACTTTCTGTCTTACACATCTAGTAAGCAAATGCATAATTCACCGGTTCCATTAAATGCTCTTATCCTTTAGCAAAGGTCATGTGAGCGTACAGTTATGCTTCAAATGTTTACGATATCCATGTCAAATCTTAGTTTCCCTCTTTTTTGGTGCATTCGCTTCAGATCTCCGATACACACAAGGAAAAATGCGAAAGAAAAAAACCTTATGTCCAAGGCTTATCCAGTTGATCATTTCACTAGCGTTTCGCATTCACAAGACTCTCCATTCAACTGCCACTTAAAGATATAGTGAAAAATATGGCAAATGTTGGCTGTGTCTGGTTATCTTTTTTTATGACATATTAGAGTCTCTGCCATATCTTATATTTCAATAAAAAATACTCGCTTTGCTGCGCTTCCTTGCAACGCTTGGCTTCATTTGATGGCTCCACGGTCGCCCTCTGAACGATCAAAATGAGGTAAAGCTTAAAGATACGTTTTATACTCGATTAATTTTTCTGTTCCTCTAGTTGGATAGGCGCTTCTTTTCTATCAGCTAAATCCCCCCAATAGAACCGTACATGCAAGTTTTCTCGCATACGGCTCACGCCACTTTGCTACAGGCAAGGTGGCCCAGTTTTTCTTTTCCAATGAAAGAAATCTCATTAGCATTCAGTTCGAAAAGGGGCCTTACCATTTCCGTCAAATGACTTGGCCTTCCTGGCTTGACTGCCTGGTCATGCTTTTTTGACTGGTCTGGTTGGTTTTTGTTTTGGGTTCCTTTTTCGCTATGCTTTTAGTTTAGCCAATGGGCCTGCCACATCCAGTGCCTAAGCATTTCTAGCAAAGTCTTTGCCAATGGTGCCATCCTAACTGCCCTGGGGATTCGGTTTGTTCTTTGCAGTTAACCTATTTCTTCCGATATGAGTGAAAATAGGATCCAGGGCCAGTCACACGTTCTACTGCGCTGAGATGCAGAGGGTACTGGTTACGATATCACCCCGCGGGGCACGCGCGTGCGTCTTTAGCGGGCACTCCAACACCCGCCGACGTGTCTTTGTTTTCAAGAAACCCCGATGATTAACTTGCATAACAATCGAAGAGAGCAAAGTTTCTTTCTGACTAGATCCTTAATATAGGTGACGAGGCCACCTTCATGACCTTTTAATTCCGTTCCCCAGGGGCCTCACTTGAATCGCTTGGCCTTTTCAGACTTAATGCTTATGCCACAAAAGTTGCCTTTATGTGTCATCCGTGCCAGGGGACAAGCAGGGCATCGCTGGCAACATAAAATATGTCGACTCGGCAGCAGCAGCTTTGTGTCGCACTGAAATAATCCAATATGCGGTTCCGCACGTTCTACTACTTCCCCATCCATTTCCGATACTGATCATAGGACACCATGAGCAGCAAGGTGTTAAGGTCCAAGATTCGAAGTGAAATTCTTGATTTGTCTACTCAATGCCATATTGATTTCCTTTCTGCCTTTTTTCCACCAGCCTACGACCGGACTCGAACCGACTTGCCGTTTCCCGATAATAGAAAGGCTCCACCTAAAGAGCTGCGTAAGCCACACAATTCGCTAACGATAGTCTTACCAGTTTGGATGGTATCCTAAAATATTTGTTTATGCATCGTTTAAAAGCTATAGGCTATGCAAATTCCCTATGGTTTCCAAAACATCCACAAAATTTAACGAAATCATTTCATAGCCTCAACAGTTAGGTTAGAATGTCTTTTTTTCAGATATTCTCATTAGTCTTTGTCGCCTTCACGACCCTATTTTTCTTAAAGCAGAAACCATGATATTGCCTTTTTTCGCTTCCAGTTGCCATCGTTTAGCCATTAGCCGTAATGCAATCAAAAAGAATTAATCGATAACCATTCTAAGAATCGCAAATTTCGCTCGTACAAAGCAATTGACAATTTTACTTTGGCTTTCAGGCATATTTGATCGATGCGAAACCTTGTTGATCTGTGAAATGCTGAAGCCATTTCTATAAGGTTATATTTTTGCTTATAAAGAAACTATCTTCTGAATTCTTATCAAATAACGCACATAATAATTAATATACCTATAAATCCGCTTTGTTTTGATGTTTTTTGGTTATTGAACTTTAAGAAATAGAAGGGGTGCCGACTCCTTTTCGAGTCGGCATTCGTAAATAATCTGTCCATGCTAGCAAAATAATGTAAACAACATTATCATTTTATTTCCTTCGAGTCGTCATTCCTAGTTAATATCGCTTCTATTTGACTAATAATAGGAGTGCTTACAAAATAGAAAAAAGACATTGCAAAAACCACTTATCCAATAGTAACATACGATGCCTCTACAGGTTAACATCCAATCCAGCCCAAAAGTAAGCAATCGGCCAGAAACAACCAAAACATTCTCTAATAAATCAATCAGAAACTCGAACTCCGTACTGCAGAAATGTTAATAAAAAACAAAACCAATGATAGCGCAAAAACTAATCCTGTAGCGGCCACTCCTCCTAATTTGTCAGGGATACTTCACAAAATGACATAAATCGGTAAAAAATACCGTTCCAGTACAATATGAGCCAGAATGAACATCGGATTCGCAGGGATATAATTATCAAAATGTCCTAAAGCATTAAAGGAATAAAATAGCCAAATGGAGAAAAAGATGGCAAATGCTACCCAACCTACCAAATCTTTGACGTAGAAATAGAGATAAAAAGCAATTCTATCTACAAACGAATTTAGACCCAATAGATTATTAGATCCGTATTCATACAATGCAGCCAAATGAATAAGACTAGCGCCTGCAATTATAGAAAGTAATAGGTGATAGGAACTGAAAAAACGATTCAAGGTAGCATTATCTACAGAAAACCCACCCCATAGCCAAGTAACTATGGTATCTCCTATCACAAATATGGCACTTGCTAAACTAGTAATTACGGTAGCTCCCCAAAAACTCATTTAACCCCAAGAAAATACATAGCCTATAAAAGCAGTAACGATCATTAATAAAGGAATGACCACTCCAACGCACCAAACAAATTCCCTAGGACTAGTGTAACTTCCATAATACAAACCACAAAAAATATAAATATGAACTACAATAAAAAACATACTAGCCCCATTTGCATATATGTAGCAAAGCAACCAGCCTCCCTTCACATCTCTCATGATATGTTCTACGCTGTTGAAAGCTAAATCAACATGAGGTGTATAATGCATAGCTAAAAAAACACCACTAATGACTTAAATGACCAAACAAAAACCAGCTAACGAACCAAATCCCCACCAATAACTTATATTGCTTAGAGTTGGATGATCTACCGAATGCTAATCGAGTACAGAAAACATGGGCTACTTAAGCACAAAAAGTCATCTAGCCATGATAGTAATCGTAATAATAGCATTTAACCTATTTCAAATCATACAGCCCCGACTGGGCATTCATTTTTGATCATAGATAGTTATTTCGTCGTTTTAGCTTTAGATAATTTACTTTATTTATCTAAAAAACTGGGGCTCTTACCGATAAATGAAAGTTTTTCCTAATCCCAGAAAGCATCGAATGTTCCCTAGAATTTATTGACTTTCATTAGAATCGGGACTTAAGTCCCATATAGTCTCCATTACTATTCTATTTAATAGACCTTCTTTCTTTTTTTCCTTTTCTTCATTATGACAGAGTATGTAAAGAGCGTTTAGAGCTGGAGGAAGACTGGGATTCGAATAAGCTTTAAGCATAGAAACTGCTATTTTAATAACAGAATCTTCGAAAGAAAGTATAAATTGATCAGAGTTAGACATACCCGCTAGTCCTATGCAAGCAAACCTACGCCCATTTAAAAGATCGGTTAATAAGTTTAAGGATAAGATAAATTCCCTAAAATTGTTACTATCCGGCATGTGGGTATGAATAAAAATTTCAGAGAAAAATCATCCAATCCCTTTATCTTTACTTTGTCCCCCAAGTCGTCCGTTCCTTGCTTTTCTTCCCTACCCGCATAACAACCTTTCCTGTACGGTATTTTGTGGATAAGCGAAGACTAGAGGCCGTTAGGCAGCAGACCCGCGACCTAGCTATCAAAGGGATGTTTAGCTTTATCCTACCCTTCGTGATTGCGTATTCCACGGTAGAATTTGCCAGTTTAAGGTGTCAAAGGAATGGCTTCGAACCGGGTTCAAATCCTATAAACGAATCATAGTTGTGCTTTGTTTGCTGTTTGGATTCGCCTTACCTGCTTATGCTTTTATAGCACAAGATTTTACCACCCACTTTATACCCATCACCAATATATTGCTGGGTTTATCATGGTAGGGGCCATATTCTTCATTAGGGATTATGATCCGGAACAAAACAAAGACAATGTATTGTCAAGAATGTTGGAGCATAAAGAAGCAATAATATCCCATTTAAGTTGGGCTAGCTTATTTCTAGGTTTCCACACTCTAGGTCTTTACGTACATAACGATGTCATGCTAGCCTTTGGAACTCCAGAAAAACAGATTCTTATTGAGCCCGTTTTTGCATTTGCATTATTGAAAAAGAAATATGGTTACGGATCTTTCTTAACTTTACAAAATACTTTAACCACCAAAGAATATTTGCTGAAAAAATAAAAGCTTTAGATAAAAGCCAATTTAAGCAACAAACTTGCAATTCACTCCAAGATACTAATTCAAATAATAGCTATAAGAAATGCAAACAAAAGAAACCGCATAATCCGGTTAATGATCATGATTGCAGGGACAAAGATAATGGTAAAAAAAAACAACCAGATTAATAAATATATATTATCATAGCACGCTAACTAAAAGGCATTAGCGCATTGATTATGGCTTTCAGCATCGAGGTGCTAAACCTTCCCTAAGATGTTTTGATCAGCTTGTTATCCCACAGAGTCACTCTTATCCTAAGAGTGACGGCTCTTCCACTTGGTTAGCACCGTTAAATCATAGCAGGCCAACTTTCTAACTATTTGACTGATAAGTATTGCAATCAATCTCCCGCACTCTTTGGCTGATTCCTGTCTCTGCATGTTTTCGTTACTTTCTATCTAAAAGGCCTACGCGCCAATCGCTTGCCATCGCTGCATATTGCTTTGCCAGGCCAGACAATGCAGCTGATCGCGAATATGGCTTATCGCATGCCATAGCAAAGACTGGCTATATCGCATTGATTATGTTTGTTTTCTGCGATCATAATATTTTTTATAGGTCTGGAGATCATAACATTTTTTATAGGTCTAGCAAGTGTCATAAAGCAGCAATCCGGCTAATTCATTTTATTTTGGGCAAGCGGGTGCCTTCGTGGTTAAGATTTTAGGGCGTCGAAACGGATTTTGGAACCTATTTACATTTTCTATGAAAGGAACGGTCAACGAGCCCGCCGGTACGGACGCCATTAAGAGGACCCCCAATAATTTATTGGGAACTGTACGAAGTATTTGAAAGACAGGGAAAAAGTACCATTCGGGTAATATTTCCAATGGAGTCGCAAAAGGATTTGCTGGTTCACCAATCATTGATGGTTCCGGAACCGCAAGACCCACAGTACATGCAAACGTCCCTAAAATGACTACTGGAAAAATATATAATGGGTCGAGTCCATTTATTAGCTTTTTCTAGTGCAGAAAACTTGTAATTCCTTACTATCTGGCATAATTGTCTTGTTTCATCCTGAATATGAAGTTAGTTGCAACAGGTTGCTGGAGGCAGCAAAAATAGTACAGGTTGCCAGGCTAAAGGATTGGTTCATTTTTTTTTTCAAGCCAATAAACTTATTTTTAGTGAAACTATTCATAATTCTGCGACTGGAGAGCAACCAACAAAGAAAGATGGAGATCCGGCATTATGGCGCGTGATCCTCCTAACCCTAGATAAAAGGTGGAAAGCGAGGATAAAGTGCTTTAGTTAAGTGTCATTGCTTATGACGTTATTGCTGTAGCCTCAAGGAGGTTTGGCCATTGCTTCAACCTTCCCGAATTCCTGCAGATTCGGGTCGTTTTCCGCCACCGGAACGTCTTGAAATAATTCCCATATGGTGCGGGAGACTCAATTGATCTAGACTCAGAAGCTGGGATTTGACCCTTTCCATCGATCGGTTGGGCCAAAGCATTTACTGGCTTAAAGGCCTAAGAAAGAATTACTAACTGGTATTTGCGCAATTTTTCCCGTTGCTTTTACGGAACCCCCTTCCTGTATGGTCGAACCATCGCCCATCAGTACTTAGCCAACATTATCAGATTCTAAATTCAAAGCGATGCCTACTGTACCATCTTCAGATTCTACCAATTCTCCAGCCATTACTTTGTTCGAACCATGAATGCGGGCTATTCCATCTCCCACTTAAGGTACAGTGCCAGTATTAACAATTTCCATTTCTGGGGATCGGATGGGTCAAAAACAGCTAATTCGTATAAAGCCATTGAACCCGCAATACTGGCCGGAAACGGCGAGCAGACAGTCTTTGATTCATAGCAGTGCAGCTCTTGACGTACGGGGCTTTCCCTTACTTTGTTTCCGGAGTACAGTAGCTAAAGAGTGCAGTATTTGACTATTTATTAGGCATTTCCTTCGACCGGAAAAGTGGCCATTGGTTCACGATACGAATACTGTTCTAGGGATGTCGCTAATAGTTTCTGCTAGACAGAAGTACTGTTTTGAACGGGCTGGCTCAGCAGCAACTCCTGGTACTGTAGCCGTGGGAACGACGGTTCGGTACTCGTTGCTGTGACTGAGCCTAGGGGTTGTCTTTCATAACAATAGCAAGTTCGTAACTGATAGGTGCAAATAGGGTTGTGTTTATACAAGTTCGACAAAAAAGGAAAAGCAATGAATCCTTTGGTTTCCGGTAGATGGAAGATCTGCATGAGCGATACAAGAATTCTTGTATAATAACAATCGATTAATAAGAACCTATTCGGCCAATCCAAACGGGTTGCGCCATAGCAATCTTTGTTGTAAAAAAAAAATTCGCTCTAAACCCATCTGGCCATATTTCTTTTTTTTAATAAAAAGGTCATTTGACATCAATTTTGTAAGATAAGGTGAATATTTTGGTCAAAACTGGCTTTGAATAAAGGTTACGAGAACTGGCTTTAAATAAGGATACAAGAACTGGCTTTGAATAAAGGTTACGAGAACTGGCTTTGAATAAGGATATATTCAATTAATATTATCTAATTGAATATTTTCAGTTTGAGTAGATACTGTATTTGTTTCTATAGACTCAAATAAAAATGGTCTTTCTTGATTACATTATTAACCATTTCTGGAACATCTATATTTTCAATAGATTTACCTCTTGATACACGATCAGATATCCTTAATAAATTTTAAGAAATTATTATCAATTCTTTCTTCTATTTGATATAAATTATTTGTTGTATTTCTTAAATTATTCAAAGAATATCCATAAACATCAGAAACAGACCGCAGAGCTTAAGTAAGTCTTTGCTATACCTAAGTATTTTAAAGAAAAATTGAAAATATGGATCCATTGCTTAGAAATTTGAGAGAATATCAGACATTGAAGAACTCTTTCGACGCTCATCTTAATCATATTATATACCTTACTGAAAACGATAACAGCACGGGAAGGGAAGCTTTGGCGAGACCCTTAAATGAATTACATCAGGTAATATTACCTAATCTAAGAGATTATTTATCCAAGGGTTCCCCTTATGGTGAACCTTTTACTGGATTTGTAAGGAAAGCCAATTTATGCATTCGTAAATACCATGAAATGGGGGATAATTATTATCCGCAGACAGTCAAACAGCTACTGCCTTTATTAAGAGATACCCAACAAACGTCTGATGCTTGCATACAGCAGCTAATCTATATATGGCCTAGCATTTGTAGTACGTTAGAGCCGTCTGTGGTGGATTTTTATCCTTTTCTGTTTAAGTATTTAACGATGGATGAGTTTGCACCTATTGCAATTTGTTTTATCTTCAGTTTGCTACTTTCTTTTATCCTAATCATGGTTTCTTTTACATTTACAGGTAAAAAAACGGCAGATCCAGAAAAATTGTCAGCTTACGAGCGTGGGTTCGATCTCTTTAGTGATGCTAGAAGTCGATTTGATATATGATTTTATTTGGTCCTTTTTCTATTTATTATTTTCGATTTAGAAGTAACTTTTTTATTTCCTTGGGCAGTTTTTTTAGAAAAGATAGGTTAGTATGGATTTTGGTCTATGATGCTATTTGTTTGGATTTTGACTATTGGTTTTCTCATCGAATGGAGGAAAGGCGCCCTTGATTGGGAATAAATGGTTTGCGACGAACTCGCTTAAACTCCTTTCGAAAAATGCTATTTAAGCATTCAAATCTTATCTAGTGCTTGGGTCTGTCCCAACACCCATTAAATGCAAGAAAGCTATTTAAGAATAAAGAAAAGGTTCAAATACTTTATTAGGAGAGGCAGGATTTGAACCTGCGAAGAAGGGTTTCCAACAGATTTACAGTCTGTCGCTTTTAACCACTCAGCCACTCTCCCGGGTTGCTTGGATTTAGACCAAAGCACACTTCTCTAGCTTTCATAGCCTAGTCCGAGATTGATTTTCCGCTTGTTCTACTTAAATGCATAAACAATATGCCATTCCATGGGTAACTAGAAAGATCGGGGAAAGATATAGAAAAAAAAAGCTGATCGACAAGAAACTAATAGCTAGTAGCAACGATTTCTCATAATCTATTAGTCTATATAAAATCCATTTTCTAGGCGTATCAAAATACATAATTTTCACCAGTCATATATAATAAAATAGAATCATAATGGCCGCTATAAAGCATTTAAAAACCGTAAAAGTACCTTTGCTATTTCGGGAGCAAAACGAAGATATATCTGAAGACATTTCTGTCTCTCATACTCTGGTAAATTAGCGAGTTGTCTACATAAAGTAAACATATCGTTGTATTCTACTTCTCTATAATGATAAAAGTCATTAAAAGTAGGAATATCTAAAAACCCAAGATTACGAAGAGTTTCCATAAACGAACAGGTTATATCTTGCATATTTGCTGAAAATACTTTATATGGTTCATAGTTTACCCGCATTAAATCACACATTCCTAAGTTCCAAGCAAGCGTTTCGGGGTTAAGTATGAAAAAGCACATTCTTTTCCCCTCCTCAGTATTCGGAATTTCCTTCAAATTATTTAGAGAACCCCAATAAGATTCTAAAACCTCGATGGACTCTTTTTTCTGAATAGGCCACGGCGTATTATGCAATTGTGTTATAATGGGATGCTTAATAAGTTCCCCTTGGCATACAGCTACCTCATTGAAACTATAGAACAGAATAATCAGAAAAAGTATAATAAAGGCCCATCTAATGCTGAAACTTATTATTTGTCTTTTTCTAGTCATGGTCAATCTTTTTCTAGTCATGGTCAACCTTTCTGTCTTCTTTTGTGCATTTCTCTTGCGTTTCTAATATTCATAGCTATTGTTTTCTTTCTGGTCATGGTCAACCTTTCTGTCTTCTTTTGTGCATTTCTCTTGCGTTTCTAGTATTCATAGCCGTGGACAATTTATCACAACCTTCGCGGAAGGTTATTGTTTTATGCTTTAATTACTTAGGATTACCATTTTCTAATGCTAAGTATTGCAATGTAAGTTTAGGGTCATGTATTTCCGATATTAGATTTAGTGTTTTCGCCTGTTATCGTTATTTTACGCAATTTCCTAGTCTTTCTGTTTGTAGCCGTTACTTTGTAATGGCAATTTCCTAATTTTTGTATTTTCCGCCCCCGGTAGGGATATGTAAGGATACATGTGTATCCGAGCATATGAGGTGATTGCTGCAGATATCTGCACAGCAGATGAGCTATTATTGCGCAACGAATCCATCCAGTGTATCATCTTATCAGCCGAAACATCATCCTTGTTCAGATGATCCTGCAACCTCTGCAGTGCGCCTGTGTAACTTACCACGTAGTGGGTTTCGTTCAACGGTTCCACCATACTGAATTGGTAAATCGACATTAGCTTGTATAATTTTTCCTGATCACAAATCTCTGTTATGTTGCATTCGGGTTTAATGCCAAACCTCCCGTACAGGGAGTTCATTATCAATTTATGAAGGGCAGACATTACCTGGTCTCCCTTCTTTTTAGCTTCCTTCCTTTCCCCATAAATTTCCATCACGAATTCGGAAAACGGGCTTTCTATCTTCTCGAATAAATAACCATACTTAAGTTCAACTTTATACCCTATTTCTACCGCTAATTTGAGCTCTTCTGTGAAGTAGACGCCCGTGAAGGTCCCGGTGGGGAAAATTAGGGTTCCATTCTTGGGGTCCTTGTAGGGTAGTAAAGGTACCTTGATGGTATCGGGACACGTTACTTTTGCCTCTACGAAGCCGAATAGGGGTTCTAGGTTGGAACCTTGTAGTTTCCCTTCCCATACAGGTTTTCCGCCGGGCATTGGCTTTGTCATCGCGTAAGGATATAAAGAGTTAATGTCATAATAGAAAAGGCCCTTACCATGTGGTATATAAACGTCGGTATGACCACCACATGACCCGGCGAATGAACGCCGATTGGTTGGGGTCGGGACGATATATAGGACATGCATTGGGATAATAGTGGGTGCGATAAATTTTCATCGACATCGATGACACGGTCAGACAATTAGTTATGTCTATATGAAACCGGTCCCAATATTTCTCTTGTGCTTTCCTAAGCACTCCACCCAGAATCAAGATATCTTGCTCGAGATACTTGATCAATTTATCCTTATTCTCCGAAAGGTTTAATGAATTTAGTTCATCGTGAGGGATTGAACCCTTACAGCCTAACTCCGGGCACATAGCTTCGGCTAGGGATTTCAAACTGCCGGGCAATAGTTTTAGGGAATCCCGGATGTCAAGTACCAGGATTTTTGGTCTCCTCTTATCATATATCATAACTTGATAAATATTATGTTCTCTAATGACAGGTTTCACTATCCATTTACTTGAATACTCGATTAGTAATCTCAAGAGCAAGATACCGTCAAATCGGGATAGATTGTGGAAGTATACCCTTTTGGTACCGTAACGATTCGAATAGCTGATTAGACCGCTAAGGAAGTCGTTGAACATCAATCGACTTCTTTCCTTGAAATCCCCTTTATAGTAGAAGTTTTCAGTGCAATACGTAATTGGTTTCTTAATATTCAATATAGAATTACCTCTTTCACCGGCATAAACGTAGCCCATGGCATAAGGGACATGTATGTCGTCTACTAAGATAGTCTCGATGTCTCCAACTATGAATGCCTTAGTTTTCTTATCAGGCTTGCTTATAGATATGTATTGTCCAGGTCTTTTTGAGGTTTTTCTCGTGTCGTCCTTGGCTTCTTTCATGCTTACCACCTTTTCTTGTTTCCGAAGGGCCTCCTCCATGTTGCTTAATCTAACGAAGTCCTTACCAAACTCTTTCTGTACCGCAGGCTGTTCTTTGACAATTTCCCAGACACTATTTTTCATTGTCTCTTGAGGTAGGATCTCAAGCGTTGATTTAGAGCTTTTAGGGCCATAGAGCGCAATATCCAACCCGAATATGGTGGTATTTTCGTATTTCTCTGCCATAAAGGCTATTCTCTGTTTCAATTCGCTATACCAATGATCTCCCCCTTTAATTGAGAGTCCAATTGTTACTTGCATTAGTCTAGAATGTCTCCCTTTATTATAGAAGTCTTCAATATCTTTTTCGCTTAAAGGATCATTATCAGTATCACCGGTGTCAATTATGTAATTGATCGTAAACTTGAAGTTATCGGGACTTGTACTAAGCCGGATCCATTGAATTAAATAGATCGCGGTTAGTAGAAGTAGCTGAAACCACACGCCTCGAATACCCTTTCTAAACAATACAAAACCAAAATTTCACCTACCTTTCGAACTAGACCTCTCATAAAGTTTAGATTATGTAAAGTAATACCATAATTCTTTGAAGTTTTTCATGTTAAACTATAATTTTTTATTCCTTTTTTTTGATCAAAACAAGTACTTCTAAACAAATCCTGCTGTTTTTGGAGGTAAAGTCGTTGAGTCTTCAGTTCAAGTGTGAAGTTTTTATTACCATAAACATTCTCTATAACCTTACCGCATAAGGATTCCACGTATTGGTTGTAAAATATAACAAATGAATCGGCACGTTCTTTGAATTTATTAGCCTTTTTCAATCCTAGAGATTTAGTAATAGCTTCAAACCACTTCTGCATGAAGAAGTTCAAGTGCTCAACCGGAATTGGATCATTCTTCCAATGATAACCTGGAGATCTCCTATCCCGAGGTAGGGTCTCAGGATTCACAACAACGAAGCTCTCGATATTATTATCCATCATATAGACAACTATATCATCATTTACATCCGATGTATAATACATATAGTATGGACACAGGGGTTTTATAAGGTTTTTGAATACAAAATCATTTATTAAACCTATTGGATTATCTAGCGATTTAAACAGCACATCTTTATAGATATCTGCCATTTTATCGGACATTTCATAGTCTGACACAAAACAATCATGTACCGTATAGATTGGTTTATGTCCGTATTTATCAATATAATTTCGAACTGTATTAATGGCTACTAATGAATCCTTCTGGTGAATGTAGCACACTTCGATTTAAGCACATTCCTTTCCGTAGTGGGCACGCTCATTGTGATCTTATGCCTAGTAGGTTTATCTTTACCCTTCTTGTGGGAATATACCCAAACCGACTGTTTCTCGAATTTGCGATAATCCTGAAACGAGTAGAATAAGGGAGTTGATAGTTTCACGGCTCTACCCAAGGATGAACACAAGATTCCCACCGAACCAAATAGTTTCAACAAGTTGTCCACTCCGGAGTAGCGATCACACCAGAACTTATAAGCCTCTGTAGCCAGGTTCATACTGCTTTTATACGATATATATTGGTTCATGACATCATAAATGTCGTCGGCTATAGCTTTTACGGTTTTTCCATATGTCAAAGGCATAAACATGCGTTTTATTAATTTTCTGGTAAAGCAAGCTTCCAACTTGGGTGAAAGGTGATTACCATCTCTCAAGTGCTTGAGGTAAGCTTCTTTTAATATCGTATATAGATCATTACGCTTGTTGCTCATAATCAAATTAGTGTCTGATGCTATTGAGATATCCTGTAGCAGGTACGCCATAATCTGATAAGCTGAAGAGCTAGCATCCATAAAAACTGGTTCAGACTCAAAACATCCACCTTTCAACGCAAAGCCTTACGCATAAATTGAAATGGTTCCTTGGCTTTCTTCATTGATTCTATTATATACTCATCTATATCCTCACCCGCTTCTGAATACCATTTATCGAACCATTTGATCGATACCTCTTCGTTATTAAAAGATGAGTCATATC